>NC_132857.1:51605910-51610910 GCF_048164855.1 Canis lupus baileyi | reverse complement strand
AGTATTGCTGACTTCCAAAATGCATCATGGAAAAAAGGAAGTTATAGGATTCAAGATGCTTATCCTTTCGGATTTCCAAGTTTTAAAACGTAAATATTGATCTACGGACGTAGCGACATTTCCAAGTTTCAGCTTGGTATACCTTTAAGTAATTTCTACACCTGTTTGAGAACGCTAAATACTATTTTCTCTTAACAAAGTTCAACACCACCTCTAAATTACCAACATAAGAGACACTAAGCCAATAAAATGTGCGGTTTCCTTCTGGATGTTTATTTTCCTAAACACAAATTGCATTTATACTGGGAAACAGTGGATTAAATACTAGAAAAATCTTTCCTCCCATGGATGTCTCTTTTCCCAATTTACCTGAGAGAGTCTTATAAGGAATGGAGATAGACTATTACTTCCTAAGTAAATTTAAATTTAACACCAATTTACTCACTCTAGTATTTCTATATTGGAACTAACAGCTTCCATAGGACCTCTGCAAAGTGCCAGAAATATGATCTCATGCGTAGTAACAAATTTAAATGTGTTTTATTTTGCATGTCCTTCTTCCCTGTGCGTTTTCCCCATCTCTTCCTTTCCATGACTCCCCACTCCCAGTTTCTAAGCCACTCATCCACTCCAGAGACCCAGGAACACTACCTAGGGGGAGAGCTAACTCAAAAAATAAATAAATAAATAAAATAAATAAATAAAAAACTGCACCAGACTCACACCTGCTATAAGGGAGATGTAATTATTACCCACATACTTCTTAAGGATTTCAAAGTAAAATGAGTATATAGTTCCCTTTGGAGTCACTGCGATCAATATAACATAGCGTGATACTCAGGTCTGTTACATCAGAAAGGCTCTGTGTCCAAAATGCCAAAGTCACTTGCCCTTTCCTTAAAAGCACTGCAGAAGTCTGACAATGTTCAGAGTCTGAACGCTGTCAAGTGCTTCCTCGACGGGACCCATCATGGGCTTTGGGTTTTAATCCTCACGTGAGTCAGTTTGTAACCTTTAGTGGTTCGTTTCAACCCGGTCTGTGTCCTTTTCCCCAAGAATGATGAGTTCGGCTTCACGGCCACTGGAGGCTGAAGGACATGGTGACCACATGAGTGGTCAGCAGCAAGGCCAGCTCTGGAGGCAGCCGGCAGCCCCGTGTCAAGGCATCCACCTTTGTTCCCATCCGGGGGGCAAGATCCAGCTTCTCAAGGCCAGACTGCACCTGCCACTAAATCCAGTGGGGTCTGAGTTGTAGCCTCTATGAGTGGGACCAGCAGCCATCTGGGCTTTTTTTTTTTTTTTTTAAGATTTTATTTATTTATTTGAGAGAGGGAGACAGAGACCTAGAGCATGAGTGGAGAGAAGGCCAGAGGGAGAGGGAGGAGCAGGTCCCCGCGCATCGGGCTCCCCGGGGACCCCGGATGGTGAGCTGAGCAGCCGACTGGGCCCCCCCAGGCCCCTCGGGCCCTCTGCAGAGCTGGGCTCTCCAGATGTACGTCCTCTGGGGGCTCGGTGGGCTTTGTCACCATGCCTGCGGGTGAGGCCCGAGCGGGGTTGCAGGAGTGCAAGGGCCTTGCTGCGACTGCGGGCAGCGTGTCACTTGGGACGCCAGGCTAGGATGGCTCTCAGCTTGCGTCCTGAAAAGGTGAAAGGCCGTGAGCAGGGAGCCGGGAGGGAATAAGCAGGGCATCTTCTCGAACGGGGCTCCCTGTCCCTGTGTCCTGGGTGTCTGTGCAGGCCACTGCCCTGCAAGGTGCCACTCCGGTTCCGATGTGCCGCAGGGATGCAGCCCGGCCCGGGCCCCCCTCCCCGGGCACCGAGGCCACCTGGACCCGAGCGCAGGCCTCCCTTCCTGATGCTGCTTGACCTTTCTCCTCCAGGTTCCCGAGGCTCGGACCCTCGTGTGTCTAAAACTCTCCTAACCCGCCGGACTGAAAAATAAAAACCCAAGTAGGGTGCAAGCAGCGCGCAGGTGGGATAATTAGGATTGATGGGCTCTTTTAGGGGCACCGAATCCTCAGCCTCCCCTTTCCAGTCGCATTTCTCACCTGCTCATGCGGTGCCCACCTGTGGCTTGCTGGCAGTGCCCCTGCCTGCGGATGGGGAGGCTTCCAAGTTCTTGGTCTTCCGTGGTAGGACTCGCCCAGGACCTGGGGAGCTAGTGAAGGGATTGAGGACAGTATGTTGTCCTAGTTTGTGTCACTGCTCCCTTGTTTATGTTCTTCCCCCGACTATTCCCACACCCCGTCTCCAGATTTTTGCATGGCTTTTATAGCCTCTAGTAATTATATCAGCAGCATGGAGTCTATTTTTATCTCTTTTGAATGTGTGCAACATAAATGTCAAAAACCATAAAATCTCTCTTTAGCATGTACCTTGCGTGCAAGGTTTCGGAAAGTGTGATGCAGCGTTCAGAGAGATGTTGCATTTTTGAGGTCAGACAGATGAAAAATGGAAAACTCAATTTCACCACTTAGCTGCACGAACTTTCAGTAAGTCCCTTATCGTCTTGAACTTTTAGCTGCTGCTTCTGCAAAACGGAATTGTACTGTCCATCCTAGAGGACGGCAGCCCTGCCCCTCGTTTGGTGTCTGGGATGCCCCGCTCCCACAGCGGGGATCTCCAAACACCTAATTTTTTTTTTTTTTTTTTTTTTTTTGCTTGGTGCTTAAGTGTTACGACCTTTCAATGCCCTCCGTGACCCCTTGCCAAACTTAGATTCAGAGAAAGGATAAAATCTTCCTGGTTCAGCAGGACTACTGTAAATTATTACAGGATCGGATCACAACATTATTTATTGCGCGAGACAAATATACAGAAGCCACCCTCACCTAAAACTGCCCCTGGACTTAGCAAACAATAGCAATGACGCTAATAATAATACCACCCAGCAGTGATTAAGTGCTTACCATGTGCCAAGCTCTAGATGCTGCGCATGTTTGGATTCATCTAAATCTTCACGGCTGCCCATGGAGAGAGATCCTGTCATTACCCTCCCATTCGACAGAGGAGGACACTGAGGCAGGTTAAACATCTAGCCCAGAGTCACAAGTAAGTTAGAATTCACATTTAAGCAGTCTGACCCCAGAGCCTGCGGAAACATAAAATGTATGAGAGATAGGAGCGCTCGCAGTGCTGGGCCTTTCTAGATTCTAGTACAAGGCTGTTTCCTCTCTTTTCACTTCCTTTTTGGAATTGGCCCATTAGGGAGGCCAAATGGGCCTGTCCAAAGGGCACGGCACGTAAACCTGGAATCCCTTACTCAGCTCCTAGGTAAGGGTCACCGTGCTTCAAGGGATAGGATGGCCTCAGCATGTCCAAGGGGGCTGATGCATTCTTTTTTTTTTTTTTTTTCTTTATGGCTCATTAGCTTATCTTTCATTTAACATAGATGAGGAGAAGGATTTAGAGGGTCGCAGAAAAACATGTGCTCTTGTCTGGTCAAAAGTATGCTATTATAAAGAATAAACAAGATGGAAGTAATGCAGAGACATGGAAGGGATAATCGTAAAAAATAAAGAGCGTGTGTGATGGCCATAAACCAAAACCAGTGATCAAAGGAAGAATGCATAGGTAATACGTATCGTACTCTATTTCGTGGGCAAGCGGGTCAGAGCCAATTATGTAGAGTTTCTCTCCTTTCTCATAAGTGACTTGTCAATGATCCCAGTCATATTTCCACTGTTAGCATTGCCGAGAGCAGGGGAGCCCGAGCACTCGGAGCTCACTTCTTTGTAAGGTTAAGGCGATTACTGACCAGATGCTCAGCAGCCAGAGAAATGCTCGCATGTAAAACAGAACAGGGGATTGGAAGAACTTAGGAGGTGACATTTAGAGAAGTATGATAACTTGTAAACACCAAAGTGCTTCAACTTTTATCACACTTTGAAATCAGTTCTCTGAAATTTACAGTTATTAAACTTAATCCTTAATCTTTGGTATGGTGCCCTTATGAGTCATCAAACAAACTCAGATGTGGAAGTGTTTGAGAGAAGAAAAGAAATGAGAGTAAATTGATTAACGATGGTCAGAGTACCCGGGGATCCCGGAATACCCATAGTAGAGAGCACCCACCGGACACTGGATAAATATTGATCTAAAGATCCAGAGCTTTGCCGAAGATGAGATATACATGTAACGTGTTTTTCTGCCCAAACAGAGTCCTGAAAATGAAAGGTGTATCTTTTCTGCGTTAACTAAGCAGGTCAACTGCTTACTTACTAGGTAGGGGAGAAGGTGAAGGGGGGATACAGAGAGGAAGGAAGGAACCTTCAGTATCCTTCACCCGGACCTGACCTAGGCCTCTCCGGGAAAACAAAAGGAGCGGGAGCCTGAGTCCCCTGAGAAGGTCATGTGAACACGTGCAGTTCTGTTGCCACCCCCTGCGGGTGTGGTCGGGTGTTCAGGTGTTCAGGTGTGCTCCCACATATGTGGGCTGGGCCTCCATTAACTGCCTGTATAAAAGTGAGAACTTGAACGCTTCACTTTCAGAAGAGAAGGAAGAGGAAGAGGGAGCGAGGGAGGGAGGAAAGGACATGGTGCTGCGTAAGGAGGGTCCCCACATGGCTCACCTCCTCCGAGGGGCTGATGCAACAGATCCCACCGAAAAGCCAAAGCGTTGGACACGTCTTAGGTTTATTTCTAAAACCTTCAATTGCATAAGTTTCTGAGCCACCAAGACCATTGAAAGAGCAAAGCTACCAGTAATCATGAAGAGGTAAAATTCTTAGGAGTTTTCTCTGGTTCTGAGGCCTATTCCCACCCCCCCAAAAACAAGGGTTGGGCCTTTTTGTTATTTTGTATTTATGCTCGGGTGGCATTGTTCTGTCTCTGTCCGGGGCTGTAAAATGGAAGCTCTGGGGGTGGGGGTAGGAAGGGCGGTCTTGGTTTGCAACTGAGAGCAAAAGGTACTACCTGTGTGTCTTGCACGAAGCTAGGATGCTTCCTTTAGATGAATGTATATCGGTAATCAGCTTAACTAAGCAGGTAAGGAGTTCATT
>NC_132857.1:51593410-51603410 GCF_048164855.1 Canis lupus baileyi | reverse complement strand
GAATAAAAAATACAACTTTTGAAAAATGTCTGCATTGATAAAACATTGCATTAGGGAAGTTCCACGTGTCAATTAAGCAACATGGAAAAATAATATTGGAAAAGTCCGGTAAAAAGGGGGACAGCATATGAGAATTTTGTCATTTCTAGTGCAACTATGTTCCAATATGCCAAACTGCTCTCTATGCTGTGCAGTGTGTGTGCACAAAAAAAGGCTAGTGCGGATTAAGAGAAAAACTGAAGCTGATATGCATGTTGTAAATTGAAAAGTAGTAGCAGGGATAATATACCTTTTGTGTCTTTCTACTAAAATACTCAGGCTTTGTAAGGAAAAGTAAATCATTCACACACAAAAAAATCAAAATATCTTTATGAAACGTAAGTTTGATATATTTTAATTGGTGAAGCCATTTGACATTTTTAGGCAACTTGTGTATTTTGGATCTATATGTTGTCTTTTTCAAAGATATTACATATCTTTGGGGTTCTAGTGGAGAGCGATTAATTTGTCTTGCAAAAAAATATTTGAAGAACGACTTTTTATTCTTTCCAGTCTTAACAATATCAGTGCTTCTTGGCTTGAAAACTGAGCGGGCATAATGATAAAAAGCTCTTTTTTCCTGCCTCATTAGTAAGTTAAAATATGAAAATCATTCCATAAACTTCTATCGATTCCGGATAGTTCTGCTATCCTAAAACGAATCTTAAAAGAGTCAAATTAAGTTAGATATTTTGATGTTGCTTTGTATTCTTCACTAGAATTCATGTCCACATACACAACAGTCTGGCCTCTGTGAGCTCAATACCCAAGGGGCTTCTCCAATGATTTCTATGATTTCCCCCCATAACATGTTCGGAAAGGCAGGTCTTGTTTATTAAAACCTTGCAGTCAGTGTATGAACACCTACGTTCAGGTCTTCACTGCCGTGAGAGACATTCATTTTAATTTATGTAGTTGTTCTATCATCGAGGAAGATTCTGAACTTTTTGAAAATTTGGCCTTTATCGGCCCTAAACCTCTAACATTCCACTGTATCTTAATGAAACGGAGGTTCTGTTCTTTCTGTCCAGAGCTTCTGATAAGTGTTCGCAGACTATGTAAACTTCTGAATAATAACTTTCAGTCTTAAACATCTCAGTATCATTTTGTGCAGTATTATTCTGCTCTGCAAGATAATGTGTTATCAATACTTCATAAGATAACGGTGGCCAGAGAATGGATGAAATTCATAGTTGCTTTCAAACTGCTCCCTTTCTGAGGGTGTGGGTCACAGATCACGCAGCTGTCAGCCAATAGATAATCTTGATGACTAAAATGAAGCCAACAGAGGAGAAGGTGCCTTACGTCTAGAACACTCAGGAAGGTCTTAGCAACTCAAAGCCAAAACATTAGGGAGCGAGAAGATTCTAGATTTATTTGTTTACAGCCAAAAAAAAAAAAAAAAAAAAAAAAACAAGGCGCATCTTTATCTGAGGAATTCTCCTCATCACCTCAGCAAGTGAAAGCTTAACTTCTTCTGTTTTCAAAAATGGTGTGATTGTTTCATCTGTGTGACCTGTTCCTGGAGGTAAAATGAGGAAGGAACATGCGATTTGGCCTCTCTTCCCAGTAGAGGAGGGAGGCGCATAGAAGTCACTGAACCAGGTGGATGTCTCCAAGGAGAGCCCTTTTGTGACTGAGATGAATTCAGAAGTGCGCTGTGACTAGCTGACTTTTGCCACATCCAGGCTTAGGCCACCAAGCGGCCAGGGTCAGCAAATTCCACTACCTGAAAGCAAAGGCAGCAGGAAAGGGGAGCTGGGGCCAGGGAAAAAGCAGTTGAAGCACAGTAGGAAAGCAGGGGGTCTCCTCTCCCCCCCTTCCCACTTCTCCTTCTCCCTCTCCCTCTCCCTCTCCCTCTCCCTCCCCCTCTGTCTCTGCCTCTCTCTCTCTCTCTCTCTCTCTCTCTCTCTCTCTCTCAGAAGAGTGGCTCTAAAGGGAAGGACGGGAGGAAAGGGAAGGGTGGTCATTGAACTACTTTTAGAGCAAGCCTGCAGATAAGAGTTGTGGTGTCCAAACAGAGCTGTGTCTGTGACAACCAGATTGTTCCAAGCATGGATCATCCTGCTCGTGCAAACTTGCTGCTGCACTGTTTGTTTACATGCTGTTTGGGTGGCAAAAACAGGGAAAGTCTGGGTGAAATCCACTGCAGGAAGACCCAGCCATATGCCTTGTCATCGAAACCCCAATTATTTAAACATTCTGAAGGTTAAGACATCCATCTGTGCGTTACTCTTTCTCTTACTTCTGGATCATGACGTTATTCTCTCTAGTTCATTGACCTTGATCGCAACTGACCTCAATCTAAAGCCTCGGAACACCTTTCTCAAGCGAGACTTGATACCAGTTTGGTCTATCAGGTGTCAAGCGTGTGCCCACCACACCCACGGTCGCTCCTGTCCTACAGGAGGAAATTTGGACCCGGCCGACCATGAATGTGACTCAGTCGTTCCAGCCCAAAATGGGGTGGAAACAATTTTCTATAGATGCTTGCTGATTAGTAGATATATTAAAAAAAAAAAAAAAAACCAGTATCAGTCAGTGAAAAAAAAAAAAACAAAGATCATATCCTGCTTTTAAGCATTGAGGTTGAATAATTGTCCTGGAGATAAGTCTCTCTCGTGGATTTTAGGTGTTTGGCAGATGATCTAAATTCATTAAGTAGGCCTAAAATTTCTCTGTTCCCATTCAGGCATCCTTTGAGGAGTTTACCAATACGTGAGAACAAAGCAATCTTCGATTAAATTATTAATCGTGCAACGCGTGAAAAGCCTATCAGACCCCTCCTAAGTAACTTCTTACAACATTTCAAAGTATTCTCTAGTCTGACGTATGCAAAGCAGCATCTCGCCCCTGCGTATGAGCTTCAGCCAGCCTGGACCTTTGTACCCATCGTAGGCTGGTGAGCACTCCAAACCTATAAATTCGTAGCCATTCAAAGCGCAAACATTTTTAAGTTTAAAACTCTGCGCAGAGTCCTTTTACAAAAGAGTCCACTTCTTCATGTACCTTTAAAAACATTTACCCACTTTATTCTTTTGTGTCTTTGAAGAGAAAAAAAAATTAATAAAGTTGTAGGATCCTTTTGAATTTAGAAAATGTTGGCAATGTGGGAAAGAAAGACATTCAGCATTTCAAAGTTCTGGTGGGGAAGAAAAAAAAAGATTCTGAATAAAACAATTTTATGTGATTTTGCAGGTGGTTTGAGCTATCATTTTATATGTACGTTTGTACCACTGCTCATTGGAATGTTCATATAATACTGACCTAATTATGCATAGAAAAAGATAAGCCATTTACTTGATTCATTTCTTCTTTTTAAATCAAGAAAGGAACAAAAAGGCTCCTATTTTCTGAAAGAAATTGTTCGCTTTTATTGCAGAAAAGTAGCAGCTTGTGCAGAGCTAGAACTGTAACAATTTTATATTCCAAAGGTTTTGTGTGTATTCGGTTAGTTACAGTAATTATACCCAATAACTGACAGCCAAAATCACGTAGGAGAAAGCAGAGGCTGTTTTCTCACACAGGCCCTGCTGCAGAACATCTGCTGAGAGATTTGCATATTAATTAACCCATATTAACTCTAATTATTCTGGGAAATTATCAAATAAATTGAATTTTCTAATTTTAACCTTTCTTTTACTTGACGCGTGTCGAGGCTGAGAGGACGCACCAGGCCGTCTCACCTGGGCAATGAGCAAAAGATCTTTTCTCCCCCTTTTGCTCCTTTAGACCTGGGGCAGCCTGGGGAGCTTTTGTGTGCCTTGTGCTTTTTTGGCTTCTGTGCTTGGTAGGGTCTCCGTGCATTTGTTGAGAGAGGGAACATGTGTGCCTGTGAGCACAGATGGTGGATTTATACAGGGGTGAGGAAAGGTGGTACCTCAGAACAGTTGAGCAAACCTTAAGTTTTTTTTTTTTTTTCTTCCTCCCAGCCTGTTGTTTAGGCCTGAGCAAATAAATGGGAGTTTAATTCAATTAGAGCCTGGCTTTAGTCAGTGCCTCATGACAGAAATTATTCAATATTTTTCCCCTCACATTGTTTGGTTTACACATCACTGACTCCCTTCCTTTTGTACTCTGTTTAGAGTGGCCATAATGTGTTGAGCTTTTGTGTCTGCCGTGTCACTGTCCCTTTCACCGTTGTCTGGTTTTGTCAATTGTGAGGTGCAATGACGCTATTTGGAAAACAGGCTCCTCGTAGTAAGGGTGTTGCTGTGTTAGGAGGGGAGGCTGCAGTTTTAAAGACCCCACAGAGTAAACCGTCGCACTGGGCCACCTGCGCTGAATGTCCTGCTAATCCTGAGGAGAAATCCTCTGGGTGGAGAAATGAAGGTTCGGTGGCTTTCCCAGGTGTCAGAGGCCTCCTGCGGACGAAGGTGTCCAGGGTGGATGGCCTGGGCCCTCTGACCCCCCGCCGCCCCCACCCTTCTAGGCGTTTCTGTGGAGTCAGAGGTGGTGCGCGTGGGCAGGTTTGTCACGACCACCGCTTTAGGACGTGGTCATCAGAAGAGAACAACTGGTGAAAAGCAGTAGCTGTTCCTAGGCCTTCTGTGGAGCCACACGTCTCTTAAAACCCTGTGACTCTTCATCTCCCCTCGGTCCCCACCCACTAACGTCTAGAAGGTGATCCGCACCCTTTGCGGCCTTCAAGAGGATGGCTTCCTTCCGAAGGGGCCCTTCTCCACGGTCCCCTCAGCTGATGGGCTAGACACATTGCAGCACCTCCACGTGGCCTTCCCGAGACCCGAGGGTTATTACTGACCGCCAGAAACTGCAGAGACCGTCAAAGGCCCCAAACTGGTCTGTTGGACGGACAACTGCTTGAAGTTGGTACAGATAGGCTGGGACTGCAGTCCCCTTTTCCGTGGGAGCCTGGAAAGTCTTTTGCAGGAAAAATCTTTCTTTAAGAGACGAGCTTTTTTGCTTAAGAAGGGGGAATGGGTTCCTGTTTAAGGTTTTGGGAGGAAGGAGGTTTAATTTTGTCGGACTTCGGTTAATATCTACATCTTAGAAAAACGTACGGTTGCAGACAAGGTTTAGGGGTGGGGCAACTATAAAACAATCAGAGAAAATTGTTACAGTTTGTCTACTTCATGTTTATTTTTTACAAAACATTCCAACGTACCCTGGCAGTTACTGACTTTACACCTTTTATGGGCTTTGAAAGTTGTGTAACCTTTTCAGAGGAAGGTGATAGACACAATATCTATTTACACAAGGACACATTTCCCCTTTCTTTATATTCAGTTTATTCAAGGTTTTATTTCCAAGGTCTTATTACTATAAAACTTAAAGCTAGACAAGGTCTGCCCTCGTGTCAGATAAAAAAATTCCAAAACAATTTTGATGGCTCAGAAGCTTATTATTTCATACTTCTGGGTCCTAAATAAATTACAGTTATTTTCACATTCCTCTTGAATATCCTTCAGGCATGATAATAAGCATCTTTTTTTTCTCTATAGTTTCTTAATACTTTCTTTCTGATGGTGGGTATAAAGCAACTTGCTGAATGATCATGGATTCCAATAATTAGAGAGTTCCCCCCCCCCCCAAATCTTTTCTCTTCTTGTGACATATTGTTGGGAGACACACATTCACTTGATGCATTTAATAAAGCATTGTGGAATTGTTGGCAAATAGATGTACAAAGCAAATAAAAATATTTGTGTACAGCAGTTGTTTGGGGGCCTTTCCTCAATTTGCCATCACCCTGGGCTTGCTGAGGAGGGTGTTGTTACACTTTTTTTTTTTTTCTTTTTAGCCATCAAAGGTAATTATTCCCTCGTGCTCTGGAGTACAATTTGGCTAAATACTATATCCTTAGAGTGTAAGCATATTACAGATGTAGACAGAAAGTGAAGCTGAGAAAATTTCTAAAGGGTCGAAACTACAACTACAAAAACTCAATGAAAGGAGAGGCAAGGGGCATGTGTATTTGAACATCAGTCCAATGACTAGTTTCCTCTGGTAGGAGTCAAGTAAGGTAATCCAAACCATTCTGAGTTCTCGATATAGAGGAAAACCCTAATATGTTTTCCTTTGTAAAACAATAAACAGCCATTAAGTCTTTGGGTAAGCATACATTTCACTTAGAACATTGTGACCTAGGATAATGGTGTCTTCTTGAGAGATAACGGAATTTAAAAAAGAAAGAAAGAAAGAAAGAAAGAAAGAAAGAAAGAAAGAAAGAAAGAAAGAAAGAAAGAAAGAAAGAAAGAAAGAAAGAAAGATAAATGAATTTACTGTTGTAAATTCTCTGACCAATATCTGTTTTTATGATAGTTTGGGGAAGGGAGGATCCTTACTTGTATTTTTATTTGCCATTATTTTTATATTTCCTATATTAAGGGAGAGGTTTCAAGGGGAAAAGGACATAACTAAGATGTTATTACCTGCATGTGGGAGCTTATCCAGAGCCCCTGCAAATTTATGGAAATTTTAACCTTTTTTTAATCACTACCACACTGCAATGGGAAAGCTCCTCCAGGTACAGGGAAGCTGCTAGCATTTCTAGAGGGGATGAGTGGCTGCCATCTTCCCAAGATGTTCCCATAATAGGAAGTTGAAAGAGTGTCAGAACTAGCCGCTCCACATTGGAACCATGGGATTGCAGAAATTCTTCTCTCATTTCACTTAATATGCATATTTTTTACATAGCTAATCTGAAATGGAAACATTTTTATCCCTACATTCAAAACTGCTTTTGTTTTATCAGCTGACATTTTACAACTCATTAATTTATAATGCGGGTTTAATGCCTTTGAATGTTCCTGGGATAAAAAATTAAAGTGACCAAGCTAGTTTGTATAAAGGCTGACTATGGTATGTTCATAGCTGTTCTTTTATAACAGTGTTTTGTGCTGGAGAGCACGTTCCATGGGGATATTTCAAACTAGCATGATTCCTTCTTTCTAGCATTAATTAATCTTGCCTCCCCAAGTGATAAAGTTATTCCCATTTTTAAATCAGGAAATTAAGGCTCATGCATTTCAGTGACACGTATTCAAATTCAGAAGAAAATTTCTGTTTGAGCTTGCTTTCTTTTGCTGTATCTGTCACGAGACCCCACCCCTATCGTCAAATGAGGAATTGACCCTTGAATTTAGTCCTGTGATCTTTAGTCACCCAAGTGCCGAAGTAACAGGTTAACTGTGATCAAGAAGGGGTGTTGCTAAGTCTTCCCTGGAAAAACCACGACACTGGATAAAAATTCTGGAAGAATCGCTGCATCCTGTCTTTAGTAGCTAGAAATCGAACTTTGGGGGGGAAGGGGATGAATAAGGGCTAGGGTTCAGGTGAAGAGTCTTACTTAGAGTGTCCACGAACACTTACCACACATCAAGGCATTTCAAGGAAGCAACTAGGCCATTAATGCATTGGCTCAAATATAAATGATCTCCAAGTGTCTAAGTGATTCAGGAAACCAAATGACTCCTAAAATTCCAAAGGACTTCTTTGAAACTTTTAAGCCCTATAATCAGAAGAGATATTTTAAAAATAAGGTTACATGTCTATATCAAGTATTAGCTGAAGGGTTAAGCATGCTATTTCCCATCATGGAGCTGCTACTTGAGGACACTTTCGCAAAAGCGATTTTTAAATGAAGGCCCAACACCAAAATTGTGACTGTTACGTACTCAGATCTTCTCTTTTCACCTATACCTACCACACATTGTAGTAGTAGACAAAAGAAGACACTGGAGCAATGGTCCCATCTTTTTTATTTTATTTTATTGTTCTTAAAGATTTATTTATTTATTTGAGAGACAGAGAATGAGCATGAGTGGAGAGAGGGAGATGGGCATAGAGAGAGGGAGAGAGAATCTCAAGCAGACTCTGGACCCACACTGGGGCCAGATCCCATGACCTTGAGATCATGACCTGAGCCAAAATCAAGGGTCAGGTGTCTAACCCAATGAGCCATCTAGGTGTGTGTATTTATTTATTTATTTTTTTAAAAAGATTTATCCATTTATTTGAGAGAGAGAGAGAGAGAGAGAGCTGGAGAAACACATTCTCCACTGAACACAGAGCCGACACGGGGCTTTATCTCACGGCACCAGGATCACAACCTGAGCTGAAACCAAGACTTGGACGCTTAGCCGACTGAGCCACCCAGGCACCCCTCTGGTTCCATCTTTATTATTATTTCAGTGGGTATCAGTGTTTTACACTTCACAAAGTTGTCATCGCACGTGCAAGTTCGTGGACTCCCTGTGGCAACCTCGAAGACAGGAAAACTATTATCATTATTTTTACCCATTTGTACCAAGTTTCCTTGGATGAAAGGCCAAGGCCACACAGCTGGTTACACGTTGGGACTGGGATGAGAAGACAGGTCTTCAAGCTCATAATTCTGGGAACTGCCTCTTTAGTTCTATTGTTTCCAAACTATTGTGGGAAGAAGCATGGGTGTATTGTTAGATTCTGGTAATTGATCAAATTGGTAGGCTTCTATAACTCAAATTAAGGGGATCCATGAAAGTAACAATCATGAAAACAATTCAAAATTAAGCAACCATCTCTATTTTGCATTGTGAAAATCCCCAAAAGTCCCGGGGATTTTCATTTCCTTACTCTTATCCTGCGGGGTTTACATGTAGACTGCATCCTTCATGGGGAATTTGTCACACCATGTATATATTTTACGTGGGTGCCGTACGCTTGGAGACGTGCTTCCTGGCACCGGCGTTGCCACCATCTGGCTGCAGGACCTTAGACAAGTCACTGGACCTCGCTGTGCCTGTACCGCTTCCTTGGCACATGTGGAGGGTGGATGCCAAGTGGCCTAGCACTAGAGCTTTAGAATTCCATTCCTCTAAATAGATAGCAAGCTTCCTGAGGTGAACCCGTGTGTCCTCTGGACTTACCACACTGTAGGTTTAATTAGTGCTTGATGATCGCATTGAACGATTTATTGGCCCTCTTAGCTTGAATGGAGTTCTAGAAAATCATTATTGACCGCCTGATTAACAACCAAGTGTCTATAATCTGCATATGCAATTTTCCTTTACATCAAGAAAACTTCTGCTTCTGGTGAAGATGGAGTATCCCCCCCCCCTTAACATCAGTTCCTTTTCATGTTAATACATTAGCAACTGATCGCTTGTTTGTACTCTAACTGACAGAAAAATGTAGAGAAAGCACATAAGTATGAAAAGGGGTTAGTTAGGTAACATCGTATAGGGCATCTTCAAAACAACAGTTCTGGTATTTCAAATGTCAAGCTAATTATCAGCAATGTTTAAATGCTATGATAGGCCATTTTTGCAAATGCTGAAATTTTCCGGCAGGTATGGACATTATAAAAATGTCATGTTTTGCTGCTATTCCGTTACATGTCACCAGAATAGAAAAATCGGGGGGAGGGGGGGAAGAAAAGTTATATCAATAGACAATAAAGAGAAACCATTATTTGTTTTGCATATGATTGTAAAATTAATTGGTATAGTGATACAATTTAGAGTATTGTTTACTTAGGAGGAAGAATAGAGAGGATTTAATATAATGCAATCTGCTGAAGTGAAAATAATGCTTATTATAGATAAACTATGAAGCCTTTTAAATATAGGTTTTTAGTAATGCATATTCAGATATATCTTTCCAGGCCCATTTGCTATAAAGCAAATTTAAGTATCAGCTTTATACCCTTTGGTAACCCCATATTACACATACAGTTTTAGAGAAAATGAAACTTTAATATGATTCCACATAAAATGGTGAGCCATGCCAATAATTCATATGCACTTCATATGCAAATAGTTTTATCTTATCCATCAATTATCATGTAAACATGGTATCACATGGCAAATTTCCCTGTAATACAGTACAGTACCTGTATATAATTATGGGTGCATTTTGCCAATGCAACTGTTACACAGAATTGTAATTAATTCCTCTGAAGATTACTGGGAGAGTTTTGGATACTGATGCTGTTTTTGGACATTTATTACTGCTCTTT
>NC_132857.1:51550910-51588410 GCF_048164855.1 Canis lupus baileyi | reverse complement strand
ATACTATTTAAATGAGCTGGTGTTAGCTATTCATATTTGTTAATGAACTAGATATGCAGGGCTATAAGAATGAATGTTCTGATGCTTTAAATTTTAATATCTAGAAATCAAGGGTAAGGACCAATTACTAGAATTTCCACCCTTAAAGGAATAATTAATAACGATATAACAAATGTACGGCTCCAAACTTCTAAAAAAAAAAAAAGTTTAATTTTAAAAACTTAAGATCAATAATTGAAAAACAGCCAAAACAGTAATGTCGAGCTGTAGTAGTTTGTGATCATGGCAGCTTTTTGTGCTGGTCATGGATCATAATTCTAAATGTTTTAATATACAATAATCCATATGAGTGCATTACAGACCCTGTTATCACCTGTAGTTAATGGTGCCTGTGATACAAATGAACAGGCTGTTCTTTGCTCTTACCTTTATGGTAAATAAACTAGCATTCTGGAGTCACAATAATTAAATAAAATGTAAATCCCTAATCTCATTTGGCTACTTGGACCAAGAAAGTTACCCGGCTATTACCTGTCTAGTTCTAATGATTAGTAATGATTTATTGTTCTTTTTTTTATTGTTCCAAAAGTGCTCTGATGTGGTGCCTTGATGTCTAATGAAAAGAAATTGGTCTTAAAAAGCTACTCATTGTTTATCCTGACTCTTAGATAACACATTTTTCTTCTGATAAAATATTTTTCTTATTTATTGTTCAAAACACACACTATAGACAATAATTCTAATTCTGGTGCTGTTTTATTTAGTAGTGTTTTATCCCTGGTGCCTGGCTGTCTACCATCATACCTCAGCACATAGCTTGACTCTGAGATAAGCCCCCTCTCCTTTGCTTTTTCTCGCATGCTTTCTGTAGTTTGTCTGCAGGATGCAGGTTTTCAACTGAAGAGCGCAGTGGAGCTCTTACTGTGCCTTTCCGGTTCCAGCACAATCAAAGTTTTGTGTTTAGAATTGTCCTTGACATTCTTTCGTCCCACAATGGGGTGGACACAGTGTGCTGGAAACCATGACATCATTATCATTGACACAGACTTAAATAAATCACCTGCATCTTGGCCTCTTTCTGCTTATTCAAGGATTCTTCATCTTAAGGAAGAAAGTGCTCTTTATTTTTACAAACCTTCGTCCCAAGGGTGACTGGAAAATGCAAACTTTTACAAGTGTTTTAAAAACAAATACACTATGTGGTTTTAGACACTGTATGCTGAGTCAGAGGGGTCTTGGAAAATGTTTAAGGTTAGGCGAGAAGCGAAACGACAGCCGGGTTTGCCTTTAATTCAGGGGAGATGTTCTTAACCTGCATATTATCATGTCTTTCTGGAAATGGATTCGCAGAGAAACTTAATTAAATAGGCATATACACATGGTATTTCACACACATACCTGAACAGGATTAGTGTTTCATTTTAATAAATTGAGCCTAATATTCAAAGAAAGGAAAGGTCGGCGCTCAGTAAATGGAAGCAAAGTACACTCTAGGTAAAAGTGATACCATCTCAGTTGCATAATCTTTGGTAAAAGAGGGTTATAGCTCAAGTATTACTACAGAGTGCGAGGCACACCAAGTGCCACCTATACATTTGTATGCCCGGCATTTAATAATTTGGGAAGCAACCACCTACTGTAACTTCTCTTTACTTTTTCATAAGAAAATGACAATGAGGAAGGAAGTGCAGCAGAAATCTTAAACATTACCACTATTATGCAAAAAAAAAAAAAATTGCTGTTAACTGTTTTCCCCTCAGTGACTTGATCTCTCAGATGGAAAACTTATGATTCTTCTGACTCTTGGCTACCAGAAATCACATGAGATGAGCGAGGAAGAAAGACACAAAAGCTATATTTATAGCCAGTACTGAACTTCTCAGAAATACCTTAATTTAATTCCTCCCAGAGACTGATAAAAATATCAGATGAGGGAGCTTTTCAACCAATCGATTATTACAATTGACAATACAATATTGCCATATATTGAACTTCTAAATGTTTTATGCAAAACGGCCCCGTGAAAATATTCCTTAAGTAAGAGAGAAGTCCAGGGCCAGAAACAGACTTGAAGTGGTTGTGCAGTTTAAACAAATACCACTCAAATCATCTGACTGTTATGGGTAGTAGCATTAAATTAGCGTCTATTTATATCGGGGCATTTTACCTTAAAAGGCCCATGCTTTTTTAGTTCTGATAATATACACAGATAGGCGGCAGGCTACTACTTGTAAATCATATATTTTAATTTTGCTGTAACATTTGCTAGAACCTGCTTTTCTCCCAGATAATTATGACTAGAATGCGATAAGCAAAGGATGGTCAGGATAAATTTGGGAATTTACAGAGGCCTATTTATATAAAGTTTCTCTCGTTTTAAGTAAAATGATGATCAGAGAGATGTTTATCCTGGATCGTGTTTGGTTCTCATTAGTTTTGTTATTGTAAAAATACAATTTTGTAAAAAGCCTGTGTTTAGTTGACTTGCCTGGAGCGTTTTTACCTGTCAGCTGCCCTTCTCTGCCCTCTCACACACTCTATAATGTGGGAGGCAGAAAATTTAAGATCTCTCCTGTTTTTCAAACTCTCCCTAATTTAAAATATGGCAATTTTTGGAAAAGAGCCTTTTATCACCTATGAATCTTCAATCCCAGTGTTACATATTTCCATCTTCGTTGCCACCTTGAGCTCTCGTTACGTCTATGTGTCTTTCTTCAGAAAATGACTACAATTACACTTATGCTGGAGCATAAATGATAAGGAAGAGAGAGATTTACGGAGCGGTAGGGACAGGCCTAAGGAAGGTATGTTTTAGAAGTTTATATAAAACAGTGAAACAGGTGTTTTTTTGTTTGTTTGTTTTTGTTGTTGTTGTTTTTCAAATACCTCCGGGATCCTTGTTTTATAAACTGAGCACTTCAAGTTTTTATATATAGAGTTAGGTTTTTTTTTTTTTTTTTTTTTTTTTTAATATATGCCTGCATAGATTAGCTCCATCGTAGCCACTCCAAGGGGGAAAAAGCGTGAAAATCTGACTGGCCACTAATCATCCAGAGTTACCCGAGGCACAGCAGCTAGCCTGCCTCTTCCTAAATACAAATACTTAGTTGCTTTTGACTCGTATTGAAAAAATAATATCTTTCCCCCTGTTTGTCACTAGAACTGCCACCAGAAGAAAAGCCCTCCGTTTGTCCCAAATAAGCACCTCTGTTTTTCACAGCTTGCAGTAATGCTTAAAGTAAATAAGTTCTTGTGTAGCTAGCACTATTGGATTCATTCAATTGCCTGAACAAAGCTATTGTTTAGCGGTTTACAACAAGCCTTTTCTCTGTTTCCTTTAAAAGAATCTTCCTTGTTCCTGTGGTTGGCATGCTTAGTATAGTAAGCCTTTCTACAGTTTTCAAATGCTAACGATAATTTTCCCCCACAGAAGAAATGAAGGAAGACTATGACACTATGGGGCCTGAAGCCACGATCCAGACCACAGTTAACAATGGTACAGGTAAGTGGTGTCTACTACGCCGAGGTTGTACCTGCCCCATGTCCTGTGGCCCTGGGGGGTGAGGAAGAGAAACACGGCCCAGGCACACGTGTCCCTCCAAGACTTAGCAATTGAGTCAGGCATTCCAAGTCTCCTGTTTTGGTCTCAGATCGGAGTTCCCTTAATTTCATTTTATTTTACTTTATTTTTTTTTAAATTTTCTTCAGCAAGTGTACCTTTCATTCTTAAACCCCTGATTGGCCTGTGAAAGTTGAGAAAACCGAACTGGATGTAGACATTTTTTCAGAGCAGGGGTTAGGCAAATTTTTGGTAGTGATTTTTATTTTAAAAGACTGCATAAATAATCACAAAATTAGAATGTAATAAGCCTCTCCTGGCTACCACTTGATATTAGTCATTGAGAATTCAAATGATATGCTGTAATTTAGACTGTAAATGTTTTTTTCAGGAAGACAAACCAAATTTCCGTGAACATTCCTCACAAAAATTGAACACCTGAGCTCCTTTTTATTCTTTCTGCACTTTTAATTCTTGCTCCCTCCTCTAAATAATGTCTTCCAGGCAGAAGGTTTAGAGCGAGGAGACAATTTCACTTCTTTTTAATGAAGCTCAAAAAATTACAGTAGGAAAGCAGTAAGCAGTGTTATCTTCTACTCTGCTCCTGCTGTGGAGTGGGATTTCAGGACAGTGGTGGCATTCCATGTTCCTCCCCCAAAACTGCACGGCATCTTCCCTCAAAGTCCCGCGTCACCAGTGCAAATGTACATTGACTCACTATGCTTATCTCTCTTTTCCTGGATAAGGCTAATTATTTTTGGTGTTACAAACAATCCTTCACACGGCCAGTACAGATGTTAACCTAGTGCCCCATATCAGGTTATCTCTCCAAACAAAACAAAACAAAACAAAACAAAACAAAACAAATCGCATAGCTATTTCCATGCAACCCACCAATGAGAAAAAAGTCACAGTGTTATGAAGTTTTAGAAATGTGAATAATTCAGATGATAGTCCGATCTCCCTTGTGTTGATACACATCATAATAAACTGCTCATGCTGTGCTTCTATTTAGAAAGTCCTTATTAATAACTTACAAGGCACTAATTCACCTTGTTGGGTGTAAAATAAGAGAAATAATGAACAATTGTAATTTTTCTTTCATTTGAAAATGTCAGTGTAGGGTACAAAGATGAAACTGCGCAATGTGGGATTAGGGAAAAGGTATAGAGTTAGGAAAGATTAATCCTACTTTTCAGGTATAGCTCTGGGGATCACTAGATTGTGACCTTGGGCATGTCAGTTATTCTCTTTGGAACTTAGTTTCCCCACCTGAAAAAGAAATAAGTCACACTAATCGTTTCTTAAGACTATGTCCATGTTTATTAGTCTATGTTGCACCATATAATATAGAAACAAGACAAAATAATTACATGTAAAAGCATAATAATGAAGAAATAGCATAAATTAGATACTTTCTATAATGTCCCAACTCATGGGATCAGAAATGGCTTCATGTTTTTTTTTTAAGATAAATGTTACATTTCAACTTCAAGCATAAATAAATCATAATTCTTATTAACTTTATTAGGCATTCAGAGTGTCACAAAAGTAATTTATCCCACAACGTGACAATTTGCTAGCGGTTTATACACTTGAAGTCTAAAATGATATTAAATAAAATTTATTTCTGTTCAAAAGATTCAAAAATCAATTCTGAATGTGCTTTCATGTGGCTTTAAGGTCTCTTTTTCTGATACTACTTACTATTGCTTATAGTTGTTCATGTGTAGTCAGTCAACAAATAAATAAGCATTCACTGAGAGTCTTCTGTATACACCATTGGTGCACTTGTGGTGGAAGATGGGCCAGGAAATTTAAGACATGGTTATTATTTAGTTTGGGAGATGAGACTAACAAAGAACAATAAGAGAAATACGTGATAAATATGCAACAAATGGTAGGAACTGTAATTATTTCACATCCCCAAAGTGGGAGAGATGCTATGGGTTGAGTATTCAGAAAAAGCTCCATGACAGAGGTGAAACATAAGCTAAGTATATTTTCAATGAGTATAGAGAAGCGAGGAAGAGCTTTCTAGCAGAGGAATGTGTGAGCCAATGAAGGAAATTGTGAAATCTATTCAGAGGATGGTGAGTAAAGGATTCGCCTGAATCAGAGGGTTCTAGGAGGGAATACATGGGAAATGAAGCTGGACATTTAAGTTGAAGCCAGCTGATGGAGGATGTAAAGCACCAGCTCAAAGAGTTTGTGTCATGTTATACTACCGTGATTTCTGTGGGGGAAAACCAGACTTTGAGAGACCAACTGGAAGTCATTGTAGTTACTCAGGTGTGAAGTGACAAAAAGCTTGTCCTAGGGTGGTGACAGTGATGAAATTAGCAACATGATTTCTTAACAACCAGTCGAATCTCTGGGTGATGGAATCAAAATGGCTTCAGGATTACACGTCTGCATGTTTAGAACATGGCAGTACTTGCTATTTCTAGATAACAAGGCGGATCCAATTTTGAGAAGATCTTGAGCTAGCCTTTAGATACGTATTGTCATATAAAAGTTATATATGGATGTGACTATGAGAAGGCCCATTGGAAATGAGGAAATGAAACACAGGAAGTCAGGGCTGGAGACATAGATTTGAGACTGATGCAAATATATTCCGATAGTATTTAACATCATAGGACCATGGCATTAGCCATTGAGAGTGTATTTATTGAAACAAGTAAAAAGCTGAGGCCAGGGCTCCTGGTGGGTAGGGAGAAAAACCAAACTCATTGAAAGAGAAAAGATTAAGGTAGAAAAAAAATAAACAACTAGAAGGCAAAGAAAGAAAGTTTCAAAAAGTACAGAATGGTCAATTCAATCAAAAGATTCAGATAACTACAGTTGAAAGAATGCTGAACAAATACATTGGGCTTGGTAATTAGGAATTGACAGGTGACCCTCAGTTTATCACTCTGCCCTTTTAGAGAATAAATACATATTTCTTTACAACCACAAGTTGCTGCTTCTTATCCCCCAGAATCTTTTCAATTGCTAAATACACGGGGAATTGAAAGAAGACATCTTTTCTGGTTGAAATTGCTCATTAATGGACCATCTCTTTGTCTCTCCCCAAGTCCTAAAAGATCCAGCTACCAGCTGACCTTCTCTAGCCATCCCCACTTACAATGATTATCTTCTTCCGGTGAATGCTTATTGAACAAAACACCTAACCTTGCCATAAATTCTGTCGTGTGTTGTTAATTAATGTGCTGTCTTTTCCAAATTAGATTGCAAACTCTGAGAGCGTGGATTGTGTCTTAGGCTACTATATTGGCTATAAGAGCGCCCTAATTTTTTTTTAACTTTACCCTTCAATCTTATTTTTTAATTTAAAAAAAAACTTCTTGTAATTATTTTTTAATGTACAAGGTTATATTTAGTATTTTAGGCATACAATATAGTGATTCAACAATTCTATACAATACTGAGGGCTCATCAAAATAAGTACACTCTTAATCCGCATCACCTATTTCACCCATCCGACCCCACTTCCTCTCTGGTAACCATCAGCTTGCTCTCTATATTTAGGAGTGCTTTAAAATGAATAGGCTCTCAATATATTTTTAATGAATAAATAGGGAATTAATTTAATATCAAATATCATTTTTCTTTTCTAATCAGAGCAGAACCAACAGACTTTGAAATAGATACATTCTAAACAGCTTAAGCAAATTTTCTGATAAAAAGTGCTGTTATTAATGGGAATAAGTTGTGAAGGAAAGACAAAGCCAATGTCTCTAATACTCCTCTCTGAATATTCAAACACACAGAATTCGCTCCTAACTAAACGTAAGGAAAAGACCTCTGAATTTCCTTCTCAGCTCTACACATCTGCTAAATAGCAAAAATTAATTAAATTCATCTAAATGGAGAGAATAGTCTTTAAGAATGTAAAAGTATCTTCTTGGTATATTCTGCTAAGTTTAAAGCTGCAAGAAGCCGTGGCAAGAGTTTAGTCAAATAGAATCACAGAATTCTAAAATCAAAAGTTAACCTACAAATCAAGTGCTTAATTGTGTTTTGATAGTTGAGGAAACAGTAGTAAAAAATGCCACATACCTAACTTGTGACATATTTGGAAATAAAATCTAAGTTACCTGACATAACCTTTCCCCTCAGAAGGTTTTTCACCGCTCTGAGATGTCCTACTAGAAACTATGCTATCATCTTTGACTCTTACATACTTTATCTAATTAGTCATCAACTACTATCATTTCTACTATCACAAATAGCATATATCACTTTTATTTCTCCCCATCACGTTTTTCACTATCTTGATTTAAATCCTCATCTTTCATTTGAGCTGTTACGATACTTTGTTAACCGGACTCATTTCAATCCCTAATTTCTTTAATTCACTCTTCACGCTAACAAAGTTAGTTACAAGTTGTTTTCCTAGCACTTGGGGCATATGGGTCATTGTAACTCAGTCTCCCACACCACTTCATATCCAACCTCGTATGGTTCTCCACTGCTTTCTGAATGAGTCGGCATTTGAGTTGAGTTGGCATCCTCATGATGTATCTATCTTGTCTTTACTACCCCTTCCTAGTATATACCTCAACTCTGAAAGACTCATTACTATTTATACTCCTTTGCCTTTGCTTATGATTTTCCATCAACCTAAACAGCTACTCATTCTTTTTAGTCTGACAGCACCATACACATTCTTAAAAGCCATCTCCACCAGGAAGTCATCTTCTCCCACTCAAGATTACTCCTCAAGATTCCTTAAAGATCTTCTTATAGAATTTATGAATTTCCTTTCATATTATACTTAGTTGCCTGCAGGTATGTTTCTCCCTGCTAGATTGTAAGCTACTTGAGGACAGAAATGGTATGGGGTTTTGGTCACTTTATCACTATAGATCCTAGAATGGTCTAGGTCACAAAGAGTTTTTAAAGAGATTTAGGGAGTGAATGACAGACAGACACCACCACTTGGGCTTCCTTTCATATTTCCAGGTTGGCATATTTTGATACCTGGTATGCAATTGCCAACCAGACATTTTCATCTCTCATTACTCTAATCTCCCAAATGAGAAAAATTCAATTACATTTGACTGGTCCCCAGCCTTTGTCTTCTCCTCTATTAGTCAGTCCATATTCATCCTTATAACTCTTTTCTCATTGTTTGAATCCCCTTCTTAGAATCTTTAATTGCCTCTTAGTACCCATAGACAAAATTCACATTCTTCGGACCAGTGTTAAGTGCCATCCATTTTATACCAACAGTGTTCCATTCTCATCAGACCAAATCCCTTGGTAATACAAAAAAAGGATCGCATGTATGCCAACCTCTGAATCTCTGCCCACGCTGTTCCTTGAGACCCTAATATTTCACTCCCTTTCCTCTGCTTATGTAAACTCTACTCACCCTTCTGTTCCTCAGGGCCAGTTCACATTCCATTTCCTTAATGTGGTCATCCTAAAACACCTCAAACCACGTCAATCTCTTCCTTCTCTGAAATTCCACAGCCCTCAGGTGGACACTGCTAATTTTAGCATGTTGAAGTGTTCCTCTTTATAATGTTTACACCTATTTTACCTAGTTAATTTTGTGAAGACAAGAGATTTCTTGTGCTGTAAAATGGGTGTAGATTATCATGCTAGGATAGCATAGGATTGTTGAGGTAATTAAATAAGTAATATTTATTAGCCTTAGTAAGGGCCCCAAAAATATTTGCTTTAAGAAGGGACTATACCTTCTTTGCCTAAAGGACACAGCACAGTAGTGAACTCACATGGTAGGTGTTATGACAGGTATAATGAATGAATGAGTGAATGAATGAATGAATGAATGAACAGTTGGTGGAGAAAAAATAGTCTCTGAGAAGGGAAGCCACAATAAAGGAAAACATTCCCTGTGAAGGGGATTCATTCCAGTATCTTCAGAGAGTGAAACCAGGATTTAAGTCCCTGAAATCAACTTGTTAAAGGCAAAGAACCACAGTGTTTATCACTATATTTTTTTCTACAACAAAGTTAGATTAGCAGCAGCACAGCAAAGTTGATTTATAGCATGAGGTATTGCAAACCCTGATTTACATCAACAACTTTCTACATTGCATTTAATATTTCTACATTGGTTTTAATGTTTTAAAAATGAAAGAAATTGTATGCTCTACCACAGAAGACAAACAATGTCCTTTTATAAAGGACCTTACGTCTTCCGTATTTTAATCAGATTCAAATTCAGAATAAAATTATTATGTAGAATTTTTAAACAGGGAGGGGGAAAAACATTTTCTAAGAAGATTAGAGAAATGGGAAAACTTAGGGGCATTATAAAGCCTACATGCTAGTAGTAGCAAGGATCTATCATCGGTGCTTGGTGATCATTAGCATTAATGCGGTTCCACGTGCATATCAAGACCCAAATAGGCCCCTGATGTTTTCCTCTTTGAATGTGTGTAAGTTATATTTATTCAGACAATCTAGTACTCTAGTCATAAAAGGCTATTAATAACCACCTGCATCTTTCCTTCCTTTGCTGGGAAAAGAAAAGCACCTTACAACCTTACATCTAGAAACTGGGTCAGGGCAATTTAGGTCTCAGTTCTTAATCTTACAGAACAGAATAAAATTACTGCCCGAGAACTAACTATATTGACTCCAACTATAGTCATTAAACATACTTCCAATCTTTTAAGAATAATATATGAATACTTTTGCACATGGAAGGCAAACGTTGGTTCGGAATGGTTCAGATTAGTCGAGAGTCAGATAAACAACATTTGGATTTTGTCTTTATCAATTACTAGTTCATGAACTTGAGTAAATAAGAATTCATTTCTACATCAGGAAAGTGGAAATAATGATTACCTATGTACAAAGTCCATTGTAGGGATTAAATGGTATATTATTATCACTTTTGAAAGAGAGGGAGAGTGGGGGTGGGGTAGAGGCAGAGGGAGAAGGAGTAAGAGAATCTCTTTTTAAAAATTTAAATCCAATTAATTAACATATAGTGTATTCTTAGTTTCAGAGGTAGAGTTCAGTGATTCATCAGTCTTGTATAATATCCAGTGCTCATAGCATCACATGCTGTCCTCAATGTCCATCACCCAGGTACCTCACCCACCTCCTCCTCCTCAGTTTGTTTCCTATGATTAAGAGTGTCTTATGGAAAAAAAAAAAAAAAAAAGAGTCTCTTATGGTCTGCCTCCTTCTCTGATATCATCTTGTTTTATTTTTTCCTCCCTTCCCCTATGATTCTCTGTTTTGTTTCTTAAATTCCACATATGAGTGAGGTCATATGATAATTGCCTTTCTCTGATTGACTTATTTGGAATCTGATGTGGGGCTCAA
Organism: Canis lupus baileyi; assembly: GCF_048164855.1. Lineage (NCBI taxonomy): Eukaryota > Metazoa > Chordata > Mammalia > Carnivora > Canidae > Canis > Canis lupus. The sequence goes on along the minus strand of NC_132857.1, from coordinate 51,577,534 downwards.
TCTCACGACCTTGAGATCATGACCTGAGCTGAAATCAAGAGTTGAATGCTTAACTGACTGAGCCATCCAGGCACCCCAATGATATATTATTTTTAAAGTACCTGGTGTATTGCCTAACATACACTGATGCTGACCCTGATTTGTTTATCTTGCCAGTTTGTATCTACAGGCAAGCTTTAAACCAATTTTATACATTAAGAAATAAATGGATCCTAAACTGTTTCCTCCCTTTACACTGGTTCCTCATTAACTTCTTTTCTAGAAAACAAAAATGCAGTATTTAACAAATTTGTAATGGAAGGACTAACCAGTCAATTTTGAGAGCCTTTGCCAATTAAATTCTTTTGACGTCTTAGAAAACCAACCAGACAAGCTATAGGACAAAGGTCTTTTCACTGCTCCAACAATGCATTTGAGGTTTAAAATATGAATATTGAGAAGGAATTGCTTATTGCTTAGTTTTTTATCTCATTTCATCTCTACCTAGCATCCTTTTTTAAACGTAGAAGAAGATGTAGCGGTAAATACAATGTGTATAATGATGAACTCTGTCAAAGACTTTTCCTTGATCACTGACTAGCATCAGGAATCATATGTTGTTTTTCTTTTGTTCCGAATGACAAACAAATCAGCAAATAATAAAACGTTCATCACTTTACCGAGAAACCTACATTTATTCTTTCCTCTCAGATTAGTAGTGTGTAGAATTTGAACTGAGGCTTGAGAAAGAAACTCTAAAGAAATAGAAGATATAGTTCTTGTCCCTAAGGAATGCAAAATCCTGGAGCACCTGGCTGGCTTAGTCAGGGTTGTACGTTTGAGCACCACCTTGGGTGAAGATTATTTAATAATAAAATCTTCAGAAAAATTGTAATGACATGAAGGTAAAATTTACAATAAATTTTAAATTTATTTTAATAAATTATAATTTAAAAATTAATAGCTTAATTAGCTATTCAGATCAATAGTCACTTAAGGTGACCCTACTAAGTTTAAGGCATTTTGTATTTGAAAAATACAATGAACAGTCACCGTCATTTAGGACTTACCTTCAATTGGGTAAATAAAATGGTAATAAGAATAAGGTGAATAAGAAATGTGTGTAAAATGTTTAGCACAATGTTAGACATAATAAATGTTCAGTTGTTGCTAGCCATCACCATCATTATTATTAACATTATAACAATATATGGATGAAGATGTTTTATTTGAAATACAAGCTCTGTTGGTTCAAGTGGAAGGTGTTTGATATTGCAGAGGGCTCTTGACAGTGTAGGGTGAAATATTGGAGACGTGAGGTAGAGCAGCACCTTAAGAGACTGCAAATTTCATAGAAGATTTTCTTTAGGAAAAAGGCTTGTTAAATATGGCTCTATGCAAAAGTGAGGCATAGAGAAAGCTGAAAATGTAAAAGGAGACTGGGTAAAAGATGGAATAAGTTATCAGTAGTTGTGAGGAAGTAGCTTTAGAGAGTAGCCTTGGCTGCAGGCGGAAGTTACATCTTTCTTAGAATAAGATCAAAAGAAAAAGGAGGAACGATTATAGAGATTTGGGGTGAATTTAAGGTAGTTCAGGGAATTCGTGTCATATGTGTTGCCCTCTTTGAAGTGAGTAGGAAAGGAGATGATCGGTTGACAGAAAGGAAAGGGAGTAGGGTTGGAATCTTGAAGAATGGAAACCTAGAGTAATTGCCGTGGACAATATGTGGAGATTCAGTTACCATCACAAAAGAATATCCGATTTGGATAACGTAGACTAAACAAGTGTTACAAGTATTTACATTTCTTTAGCCATCTTTGATACTCCAGGAGCAAAGAAACTGGGCTGGATTTTCGTTGGGCTAGGTGAGAATGACACAAAAATAAGGGACAAGGACGGAAAAGACTTCAAAGCTCTGAGGTGAACTGAGGCAGGTAAAACCAGAGCAGGTGAAATGGCCGGGAAGGGCCGGGTTATCGCAACGAAGCACCTGCCTCAGTGGGATGAAGACCTGCATGGTGGGGAAGGGCAGAAGGTTGAAACAGAGAGTGGAAGTTTCAAGCTCTAGTTTGCAGAGCTGGACTCATGCCCGGTTCAGCCGAGTACCCAAGTGTGGCTGTCCCTGTTGCTAGAGAGACTCAAAGCCCCGGAAGCCAGGATCCTGCCTGGACTCTCTGTTGAGCCATGAAGTTTCCCAGAATTATAGCATTGGCAGCCTGGGGTAAACACAACCATGGGATAAGTGTCATCTTACTTGAGCTCTGCAAGTAGTGTCCGAAAACATGGTGGCAAAAACCAATGACCGAGGCTTCAAAGAATGGCAGGTACAAACTGGACGGTGTTTGAGGGTAGAGATTAGGTTTGCTTTTCTCCAAAGTCCCTCTCAGTGGGCGCGATGTTCATACCAGCTTGGTGGTTGACAAACGGGTTGTTTTGTTGAATTGATGAATAAATGAGCAAACAAATAAAAGCTGAGCAAATTAATAACTTAGGAACATTGGTTTGGAACAGTCGTGTGAATTGAGGAGTATGTGGACCTCTTTGCTCTGTGAGCTTAGATGGATGAAAGCAGGAGTGGCTGTGCTGGAAAGGCCTGTGAGGGATGGAGTATTATGACAGGGTGACACAGTTTCATCTAATCTGAAGAAGTGGAACGCATGTAGGAGGATATCATTAAGCATGTGGGGGGATAAACAAGTAATATGTGGAATGGGAAAGCAAAATGAACCATGAATAAAGGGTGGTGGTTTTTTTTTTCTTTCTTTCTTTTTTTTTTTTTTTTTGATCTCTAGTTCCAAGTTAAGTTTGAGACATTTTTTCCTTACTAGCACCATCATAGTTAATAAAAATTCACCTTTGCAAAGTTGTTTCATAAAGTTATTCCATACTGAGTGCCCTTAGAAACACGGCTAAGTAAGAAATATCTAAAAGAGGAAAACACAACCCTTAATTATTAAATGGAAATTATAAAAAGCATCTCGAGTAGAGAATTTGAAGGACTTTTATGTTCTCACTTTACCCTGATAGGCTTGGATGTGGACCACACAGTGAAAAAAATGAAGAGCAGGAACATGAAAGGAAAAACTGAGAAAAAAAAAAAAAGCTTAAAATTCCATATTTTATTTATACTGAAGTGAGCATTTACCATCGCTTTCCTCATCCTAACTTATGGTGTTATAATGTTGTTGTTTAGAACTATTTATAATGTCAGCAATCTTGTCAGCATCTAGGACCTATTCAAATCATGTCAAATCAGGCATAATGAAAAACTGAAAAGATGGGGTTCTTTCTCTTTCTCTCTCTCACTCTCTCATATTGAGTCACTATGATACAGTGGAAAGAGTAGTGGGTTAAGAGTCAGGATATATGAATTCTCCGTCGAGCTTTTCCAGAAATTATTTGTCTAACTTTGTATGAATCATAAACCTCAGTGTACCTTCGTTGTATCATCTGTTAAATGAGGACATTAGAGTAGAAATGTTGAACTCCACCCCACCCTACCCTTGCTTCTAATGAATTTTTACTGGGAAGCCTGAACAAAGACAACAAAGCACCGGCTGAGCTAGTTGGCACGGGAGGGGGAGGTCGTGCCTCATGGTATTATACCCAGGGCCCTGTGTTTGTCAGAGCTTTGACTTTGGTTTAATGTTCTGCTGTTGTCATTTTGCACTGGGCCCGCTGGGCCCCACTGTAGCCCGTCCTGCTTATAGCTCACAGAATGCATTAGGATAATAGCAGCGTAGAAGCGAGATTGGGAGAGCATGGGATCAGGGATTTATCACCTGAAGTACCACAGAGAAATGCCAAGCATGTCCAGGCTTACCAGATTCTTCTGAGGTGTCTCCAGAGCAATTGGAAGCCTCTAGATCTAGATTGAAAATCTTGCCTGAGCAGGAAACACCATGGTTTGAGGTATAACTCCCTTAAATTGATGATATTAATGATAAGGTTAGGAGGCTAGCAAGTGGTTTGGCCTCTTTAAATACAGATTCAGTGTATCACATCATTAGCATAGAAGAAAGTGGGGAAAAGAGTAAAACTGTTTCTGTACCATTATTATCCTCTTGGTTTAATACCTTCCAATTCCTCTTACTAGGCTTACACGGAATTTAAATTTAAATTTTTTATTATTTGTATTATTTTTAAAATCTTGTTTTAATTATTTATTTAAGTAATCTCTACTCCGAACGCAGGGCTTGAACTCACGACCCTGAGATCAAGAGTCACATGCTCCACTGAGCGAGCCAGCCAGGCGCCCTTAAAGTAAATTTTTTTAATTAGCTAGGATTCCTATATGGGTAACAGAAGCCACACAAGTTTGATCGTAAGAGTTGATCTCAGCAAGAGTTGAGTGGATATATAGTGTTAATCAATTGTGCAAGATCAGTTTATCAGATAATTGAGTACCTAAGTACTCAACAGGGAGAGAATCATACTGTTACAAAGCATGCCGTTTTCTTCTTGTTTATACTGTCACTTTCTTATATGTTGGAAGAGTTTTGTCATCCAGTCAGATAGGTCATGTAAGTCATCATTTAAAAATTTCTAGTTAACTCCATACAATAAGCTTATTAAAAAAAAAAAAAAAAGCTAGGGAAAGAGGTTTTGAAGAGAGGAAAGCGGCTGGAGCTCTTGGCAGGTGAGACAGGAGGGTCATTTGCAGACTATAATCAGTGTATACCAAGAAGAGCCTATCACTTCCTGGCTAATGAAGGCTGCAGTTTTATTAGCTTTGCTTGCGATTAGGGGCAGCTATCTCCACTTCACAGCGAGGGTTCCCATAAGAAATAACTGATATCCCAAGCTTCTTGAGTGTCTCCTTCATTCATTCAACAAATGTGTAATAAGCACTGTTTTCCTTGTGATGTTGTCCGTGGTTTCTAGTCGCCTCCAAAATCTTAACCTGTGTGTATGTTTCCTCCATCAGAAAGCTGTGTTGCTTTGAGTTTTTAAATGGAAAGAATGTATACGAAACTCCTTAGGCCTAGCCAGTGAATAAGAGTAGATGGGTTAGGGCAATTAATTAATTGAAAGCATGGAAATTATGAAATTTCAGGAACACCCCAGAAAGTATATACTAGCTCATTTTACAGATGAAGATACTGAGATTAAAAATCCTAAGTAGGATGGGATCCCTGGGTGGCACAGCGGTTTGGCGCCTGCCTTTGGCCCGGGGCGTGATCCTGGAGACCCGGGATCGAATCCCACATCGGGCTCCCAGTGCATGGAGCCTGCTTCTCCCTCTGCCTGTGTCTCTGCCTCTCTGTCTCTCTCTGTGTGACTATCATGAATAAATAAATAAAATCTTTAAAAAAAAAAAAATCCTAAGTAGGGATCCCTGAGTGGCTCAGCAGTTTAGCGCCTGCCTTCAGCCCAGGGCATGATCCTGGAGTCCCAGGATCGAGTCCCGTGTCGGGTTCCCGGCATGGAGCCTGCTTCTCCCTCTGCCTGTGTCTCTACCCCTTTCTCTCTCTCTATGTCTATCATGAATAAATAAGTAAAATCTTTAAAAAAAAAATCATAAGTAGCTGAGCCAAAATGGGTTGCCCAATGAACCTGGTCTGCTCATTCAATTATTGAGCATTAGCCATGTGTCGGGCACTGTACTAGGCTGATATAAAACACAGTCAGCTCACAGATATGTCAAGGAACAGTTAGACTGTGATGTGCTGACTTCAGTGATTGAGATATGCAGGTGGATACGTGCAGAAGGAGGTTACAAGCTCAGGCTGAGAGAGTTAGGAAGGCCACATGATACGGGACCGATTCTGAGCTGCTTCCCAAAATCGTTTTGCTGAATACCTTATTTAGCCAGGTGTTGCAGACAGCTGAATTCTCAGGGCATTGGTTCTTAAACTGGGTGTGCATCGAACCCCCTGAAGGGCTTGTCAAAGCACAGACTGCAGATTCCATTTTTGAACAAGTTCCCAGGTAATACTGATGCTGCTGGCCGGGAGCCCACGTTTTGAAAACCACTGTCCTAAAGTATCCTCAGGTGTTACCTGTTTCTGCAAAGAGCATACAAGAAGAGCACTGAATTGCTGGGCAAAACACCTTACTTTATAAACCCGTTGTCTAAAGTATAGGGACACAGTCTAAGAATCTTTTCAGTAGGATACCAATTTCAAAATTTTAGATTACACGGTAATGTGAAAAATAAATACGTACGAACTTACTTGGGATTCTTCTTTTAAAGACGTGGATTCTGTGTCTGTACATAGCAATCAAAACTGTCTAAGGGTTAGTGATGTCTAAATTTTGATAGTCACAGTCCCTCAATGTAGAACCTCACTTTAAAATTATACTGTGTCCCTGACTGAGCTGCTTCCTGCTGTTTGGGGAGATATTTGATCCTGCAGAGTACGACCGATTCCCACCCCCCTGTTCTTTCTGCCACTCTCTTTCCTAAAGTTCTTACACGTTGGGGTCTCTCTTTAGCATCTGAGCATGTGTTCCCTGGAGAAAGCCATGTTAGAGCAGGCATGGAGAGACCCACCCAGATGCTGTGCTAGTTCCCAAGAAGAAAAGACAACTTTGTCACTCTGGAAGAGCCCTCCGTGGCTTTGCACACACCTCTGTAGCAGTCGGAGGCTCTGCTGGGCTGGCCGCATAGCCATGTAATGAGAAAAAGATTGTCCTCTTCCCTTAGTGTTGTTTTTAGATATCTGGTGCCAATATGTGTTTTGGAAGCCTTCTACGGAAAGGCACACATGCATTTTTAATGATAAAATGCTTATATTCATTAATTAGTCAACTTTAAACAAAGTAGCCATGAGAATTTATATACCTCAACAAATGCTGAGTATAGGCTTCTTTATTTTTTTTAATTTGAATTCAATCAGCCAAAATATAGTACATCATTAGTTTCAGATGTAGAGTTCAATAATTCATCAGTTGCATATAACACCCAGTGCTCATCACATCACGTGCCCAGCACCCAATTACCTGATCCTTCCCCCCACTTCCCCTTCAGCGACCCTCAGTTTGTTTCCTATAGTTCAGAGTCTCTCACAGTTTGTCTCCCTCTCTGATAACTCCCCATTCAGTTTTCCCTCCCGTCCCCTATGTGGGCTTTTTAAAAATTCAATGCAGAGACTACATTGAAATTAATTTTCTATATTTTCTTATCATCTACAATGTCCATAAAAAGACTATTTTTCTGACAGATGATGAATATAGTTACCTCGATTTGTGATTTCTTCAGGTCCCTTTGCCTTGACAAATGAAGTGATCAAAAATCAGATTATATGATAAATGCATAATTTCTACATTATACTGAGAAGTATCTATATATCTGTATCTATATATTCCTTGTTATACATTTATATATTTATATGTCTGTAAATTGCAGAACCGCAACCATTTCATATACATGTCTCTCAATATGAGAATCACAGAAGCAGAAAAATAATTATCAATCAACACCATTGTGTCTTCATCCCAAAGCACACTCTCTGGCAATAGTAGGTCCTCAATAAATAGTTATTAAGCCATGGGGGTGGATAAATGATTGAACTCGGTTTTTTACATGTATTTACTTCAGCTTTTCTAGACCCTCCAAGAGATTTTCTTTTCTGAAAGAGTTATTTATTCATTTTATGTTCATTAAAATGACTTTGTATAATATTCAAACACATTTCTTCAATTCTTTAATGAAAATTGAAAACACACTGGGTACAAGATCAGTTAGAATAGAATACCTGCTTTCCTACATGAACACATGCTCCTTATAAATAAAGAAAATAAATGGCAAGGGGATGGAAGTAAATAGAAAAAAACAAACAGATAAAGAGAAGAAATAAGTATCAAGGTCTCATTATGACTTAACTAATTGTAAACGCTAAGCAAAACTCACTTTTAAGGATCTTTGAGAAAGTGTCCTGAAACCTCCATGGGAGGTGGCTGATTTGAAGATCAATATATCTCTCTTATTTAGAGCTCTTAACATTGCTTGTTTTTTGAGCAATAACTTTAAAAGTCAATCCATATTGATATTTATCATTATTTAAAAATATCAATATCTAAGATAGACATAAAAGTATTTATGAAAGTATCATTAATAAGCAACATTAGTAAGAGGGAACAACATATTGACAGGAAACGTGAGGCTTTTCTAACTTGAAGCAACCTAGAAATTTATCCTAACGATATTAAAGTACACATGGTGATGAAAAAAACATTTTTAATTAATGAAATTTTCCGTTTTGGATACAGAAAAGTTTACCTGACCTTAGAGAAGGTTGAGACATTTCTAAGGCACTAGGGTAAATTTTAGGACTAACTGCAAAATCTCTGGAGAAGATATAGGAACACATTACTTTGAGGTTTCTTGTGAACTTTTGTTATGGTTTGATCATGAGTATCACACAAATATCCTTTGTCAGTGTGTTTTGGCAGTTCTAACAATTAATTACAGATTTAAAAAAAAAAAAAAAAAAAAAGGAAAATGAGGTGGATTTTACACCAGAAAAATGCAGTGGGGAATTCTGTAACTTTCTAGTGAATTTTCTACCTCATTTCTGGGTCCACGATGCAGTGTTGCGAAATCTTTGTGAAAACCAAAAAGGTAAATTTCTGTCCAGAACCAAAACTTCATCCTCCTCAACAAGTTTCAGAATAACCTTTTGTTCAAATATTAATAATTAGGGTGATTTTGGCTCTCAGAGACTGAAATACACATAGCTTGAAGTGGAAAGGGAGTTTTTCAGCTCACAGAATCTAAGGAGGTTTGACAACAGAGCCACTGGAAGGACACAGGTACGGCTTGGCCTCAGCAGCAAATAGAGCTAGAAATATACTGTCCGGACTTGCCATCTTGTCTTTGCTTTTCTCTTCTCTCTGTGTACCTGCTTCAGTCTCTCTCTTCATTAATCTTCTCACACTACATGGGATATATCAGTTCCTTTGTTCTACGTCTAATAGCTACGGGTCGCTTGAGGGAAATAAACGTTCTTGGTGCTCCCTTTGGTACAAAGTCCTAAAATCACAAGGAAAGGATTTGCTGACTCAGCTGGATCCTTTGGCTACCCCAGTTTGGCCTGGAGAATGAAAGACTAAGAGAAGTTCACTTTAGGTGCAGATTAATCCACCGTGGATATTATTAATCCACAGCAATAACCAGGCAACTCCCTTGGGTACCATGAAGTCTGACAATAGAGAATATGGGAGCCATTCCCAGGCAAAGGAGACTGTTGTGCTACTGGGCAGGGAAACCGTGTGTTACAAGGACCTACAGCAACACCAAGGGAAAAAACCACATTATATCTGGGTCGGTTATACCTAGACTAGTTCATGGAAGTCTAGACTAGAGCCCACGTAAGTGACTGTACATATTTGAGATCTATAGCTAAATAGCATACCTATTCCTCAAGAAGAAAATCCTAATGAAGCGAATAGATTTAAATGATTGAGTGTTATCTTCTTCATTAAATTCTTTTTGAATACTCACCTGAACCCTATTGAACTCTTGCAAGTATTTATGGTCATCATTACGTAGTTAATCACATAATTGTTCTAGAATTGCCTGAATTGCAGGTCTGAATTCCTAGCTCAACTGTGGGTATCTTATCTTATGCTTCCTTTTACTGGAAGACTTCTGTACCAAGATTAGTGTAAAGCACATAATTTATTCCACATTCATTCTATAAATGATTCCTGAGAGCCTACTAATTTCTAAGCAATATACTCAAAGCTCAGGGTACGAAGATGATCAAAGATGATCCTTAAAGAGAGCATATGATTTGAGGACTTTTGTCTCGGTCACACTTGACATCGAAATCTAGCATAGGCAAATTCGATCTAGCAAGTGAATTGCCTCTCCAAATACCAGTAGTGTTTCTCGATGCGGTTTAGTTCGCCTATCCAGAAAAATCAGAATTTTCCTCCTGTTGAAGCCAAAAGGCTATTAATGCAAATCCCATTGAATTTGCATTTGGTTACATTTCTGATGGAAACATTCATATGCAAATGAAAATTCATGAAAAGATAGCCAGATAATTCAAATAGTTGCTGAGATATCAATATAGAAGTAGGATGTTAAAATGTCCATCCATCCATGTTTACTAGGTTACACTAAGGATCGTCGAGTGGGTCAGTGTTCTTAAAAAGCTTAAATTAAGTCATGCCTTAAACATTTGACAGCATTCTACTAGGCCTGGGTTCAGAAAGGAGCAGTTAAATTACTTCCTGCTGCCACAGTGGTGAAAAAAAAGCCCCTGGTCGAATCAGTCAGGTTGTTCCAAAGGGGTTCATGTTTAATCCACCATTTTGTCCCTTCTATCTTTTCTTGCATTAAAAACAAAAGGTGATTTTTGATAGATGCTAAGTCATTTTGATGATCCAAAACAAGGAACAAATGGTTTGTGCGGGTTGACAGTTCTTTGTACTCTCTAGAGATTTAATGGTGCAAGTTAAATGACACCATCACATTCACTATCACCAACAGTGATTCGGAAAGTATCTATGGCATCATGAGCATACCAACAGAAAATTGATCTTAATCAAGGTTCATCTTCTTCTAGAAGATTTACGACTTGGGGGTGACTGGCTGCCTCAGTTGGTGGAACATGCAACTCTTGATCCTGGGGTTATGAGTTTGAGTCCCACGTTGGGTGCAGAGGTTCCTTAAAATTAAAATCTTTGGGAGGCCTAGGTGGCTCAGGGGTTGAGCATCTGCCTTCAGCTCAGGACATGATCCCTGAGTTCCAGGATCGAGTCCCGCATCGGGCTGCTGCATGGATCCTGCTTCTCCTCCCTCTGCTTCTCTCTGTCTCTCATGAATAAATAAATAAAAATCTTTCAAAAAAACATAAGATAATAAAATAAAATCTTAGTAAATAAAAGATTTAAGACTTAAGATTATGAGAAAAGATTTAAATAAATTTCAAGATATAAAATCATCTCCTCTTACACATTCCAAACCTGTATTTGAAGGAAGTACAGGTGTTAGAATCAGACAGTTGCTCTTGTTCGACTTTTAGAAGTTGGAGTGGCAAAAGAGACTGTTTTGAGATCACACTATTCAGGATTGCTAGCGCTTAGTTTGTCTGCAAAGCGTGATGCTCCCCAGTCTCCTTTTATTTGATGCGATGTATTAGTTCATAGTTTCAGGTGTTTTTAGAGTTCTAGTGCCCCTTACTTTGGTGACTATCACCTATCATCCATCAGATTTGGAAAGCCCGAACCTAAGATAAGATCTTAGCCTCCCCCTCCCTGGCACACCCAATCCTTCCCCCAAGCCTAGTGTTTTTACTTGTCAGTGTATCTCTCAAATCTAGCCACTTCTCAGTCTCCATCACCAATTCTTTAACCTTTATCTTGGCCTGGTTTATGGCAAGAAACTCCCAACTGGTTTCCCAGAATCAGCTTTTCTTTTCCTTACAATCCCTATTTTACGATAGCCAGAGTTGTCATTTAATAATGCAGATTAATTCCCAATTTCACCCAGTCATCTTCTTGCTTAATACCCTTCCATGGCTTTCTGTTTCTCTTAGAAGAAAACCCAAACCTGTAGCAGGACGACCACCTGCCTCATGTTCTGGGTCCTGCCTGCCTCTCCGCCCTCCCATCGTATTGCTTCCCTTCCACTGTCTGCACATCAGCACTCTCTGTTTTGCTGGTGAAATGCACCGTGCTCCTTCCAGTCCTCGCATCCTTGCACGTGCTGGCTCTTCCCCAGCTTCTAGAGCTAGTGAACTCCAAGCTTTCTCAATTTAAGTTTTCCTGATCTTCTAGGCTCCATCAGCCACCTCCCCCTACTTCTTTCATATCACCACACAACTTCCTTTCATAATATTTATGTGAGTTTGTAACTTTTTTTTTTCTCGAGAAAAAAAAAATCAGTTGTACTGATTGTTCTCATGTCTTCCTGAAGGATGAAACTGGATGTTTTTTGCTTTTCGAAACAAGACATGATACCTACCATACACCAGTCATTCAGTACTTGTCGAATCAATGGAAGGTTCCACTTTCTGTTCTTTTTATCTATAATCCACAAGTTCATGACAGTGAAAGCAACAATAAAAATGAAAATAAAAATAAAAATGGACTAGCTGGTCCCAACATCACCCTGCCACAAATTATCAGGAATATTTACTATGGCAAATAGTATATTATCTTTTATGGCAGAGAAAGTGAGGTGAAGAATATAGGGGAATCGAGGCTAACTGGTCTCAGAAACTATGAAAGTGGGGCTCCACCATTAACCGTACTAGCAAAGGACCTTTATTCATCTACTTACACGGTCTTATGCATAAAAATGTTTATTGAGGATATTTAAGCCACAACTTACTTCAGAGACATACCTAGAGGTTTCAAATATACAAAATCTCGTGACATTGTGGCTGAAATGGATTTGTGACTATTATTCATTTCATGGAATAGATTCATAATTACAAAAGTTAAAAATCATATCAGAATCACACAGCGGCACAGCCAGTTTCTTTTGCTTTTGTGAAGTATTTCTGTTAATTCTGTTGTATTTCTTTTTGTGAGCTTCATTCCATCTTCAGGCAGCTTTAAAATGCTGAGCTAAATATTGAAATTATAGGGAAAGATAAAGTGCCACATCCCATGATTTCTTAACAGAGTCCCATTATTATCTCTCTAGGAATATCTATCCTTTTGCATCTGTGTCAGATTGTGTAGTCCTGGCCATCTGTGATGTGCAGAGAGTGGAAGGTTAAAAGCTTATATTTAGCAACAGGATGTATCTGTGGTTAGGCACGTTAAGTTTAGTGGACAATAAAAAATTAAATATACCTTTCTTGAAAGAAAAGGAAGTTTTATACAGACTGCTAAAGCAGCTTTGAGCTCATGTTATCTCTCAAGTTTCTGGATCTTAGAATGTAGCTCTGTTTTTTGTTTTGTTTTGTTTTGTTTTGTTTTGTTTTTTAAGTTTTCCCTAGAAAACATTTCAAAATGTCTTTCATTCTTTGTGAATTCTGCGGACTAGTATTCCAGGGAGAGGAAAATAAGATGTGCCTATTTAGCTTGAAGCCAAGTGTCCTCTTTTCTTTGCATATATTTGCGAGAATAAGCATCCCGTCACCGATTGGTCATCTGCAACACTTCTTAGGACTAAACTAGGTATTGGGGGGTCTTTCTGCAAGTCAACAGTCGGCGCTCACAGTGATGTCAGTGGGCTCGGGCACCTGGGAGGAAGGCCCCACAGAGGCGTTGATGGTGTCCTTTTCTGATTCCAGTTAAGAATGCAAATTGCACATCAGACTTTGAGGAATACTTTGCCAAAAGAAAACTGGAGGAACGCGATGGCCATGCAGTCAGCATCGAGGAGTACCTTCAGCGCAGTGACACAGCTATCATTTACCCAGAAGCCCCCGAGGAGCTGTCTCGCCTTGGCACGCCAGAGGCCAATGGGCAAGAAGAAAATGGTGAGGCTGTAATTCATTTTTAGCCACTCCACTGACCTCTGCAGCTGTTACAATTACAAATGCACTACATGCCTGGGTGTTTACCTTAAAATTCGAAGAACAGCTGCAGAGGCATGGAATTTCATGAGCAAAGATTAGAACTGTAATTTTAGGGTATTGTGAAATTTTTTTTTTTTTGTCAGCAAATTTGTGTCATTTGTACATCCAATAAAGAACAAGAACAATTAGAGCCTATTTCTCCGAGATAAAAATATCGAAACGGAGTCCAATGTTTCTGAAATATTTCACTTTTGAGGAACAAAAAAAGTTGGGACGTGGGGGGGGAACCCTCCTTCTCTAGCTGCCACCTGAAGGGCCCTCTCCCGAGTCCCACGCGACCCAGGGTCGCACCACCAACCGCCAGCCACCTGGAGAGAATGTCCTCACTCATCAGCTGTTTGAATTTCCCCCCAAAAGCTCCAGTAATTAATTAACTCCCGGGCGCAGCGCGGGCAGGCGGGCCAGGCCCGAGGCCTGCGCGGCGGTGGTGGTGGCGCTCCCGGCGGGCAGATTGCGGCGATGCCTGTCATGCCATCCCGGGCAGGCGGCCCATTAGCTGCCACTGCTTCACTGACCTTTTGGCCTGCTCCTCTCCCTCTCGTCTCCCGGCTACAGACCTGCCACCTGGAACTCCAGATGCTTTTGCCCAACTGCTGACCTGCCCCTACTGCGACCGGGGCTACAAGCGCTTGACATCCCTGAAGGAGCACATCAAGTACCGCCACGAGAAGAACGAGGAGAACTTTTCCTGCCCTCTTTGTAGCTACACGTTTGCCTACCGCACCCAGCTCGAGCGGCATATGGTGACGCACAAGCCAGGGACAGATCAGGTGGGGGGCTGGCTTTAAGTGATTTCTTTCTATAATAACCCCTTAGAGAAACGATATTGCTTTGATTGGCAATCATTATTAATTTTTCATGGCATTTTGAAGATGCAGATCTTTTAATGGTAATAGCTTTAATTGAGGTCTAAATGATTTTTTGATGGTCTCTTCTAATATGATTTAATAGTCTTATGTTCACGATCGAATGAGTGTGTTAATTTCTAATTTAGAAATTTTATTTGCACTTTAACTTGACTTCAGTTTCATTTTTATGTCCCACCAAAAGTGAATGAAATCGTGGCATTTTAATTATACATTATTAAACATCTCAGCAATTTTAATTCCATTTTTCACCTAGTTTTTACTTGGAAAAAAAATTTTTTTTTTTTCCCCTATAGGATCTAAGTCAGAGTGAAGGAAGTGTGCATTTCTTTCATTCGCCACATAACACCTTCGGTTGCTTAGAGTATTTTTACAAGCTGCTACTAGTTTACGGAATCTAATGAAGTGGCTTTAAAAAAAATTCAAAAAGGCATATTATACGTATGTGTATATATAAAATGAACCAGATTGATACTAAACTATTGGATGCACATTTAAAACGGTCCCTTTTGATTTGCATGCCTGTGGCCCAGTGTTAAGATTGTTGTGCCCCTTTTGGCTTATTTTGTGTTAGAAATAAAACCTCTGTCTCGAACAGGTAAGTATAGCTTCTTAAATCCTTCAAACGTTTGCACAGGATTGATTCACAGCGTCCCTTACGTGTCTGAGCAAAACCGCTCTTTCTGTCCTCCTGGGAGAATCGCCTGCAGATTGATATTATGTGTGTGAATGGCAAGAGGGATGGTGGCCTCAAGTCCCAGCGGCTGGCCTGCTTGCAGATCCGAAAGCCTGCCCGATAAGCCTTGCCACCATCTCTGTTTTGAAAATTATTCAGCGAGATATTCTACAACACTCTTACGTTTCCTTTCCTTGTGGGCATGGTTTTCTTTGAATGAGGAAAATGAGGATGACCGGACGTAATCAAGAGATGGCGATGATACTATATCATGGCATTTTACAGTTGCAAAAGAACAGCTCGTGGAAACCGTCCCATTAGATCCGATTGGGCCTGTCACCTGAATGCTTTTCAAAGTTCAGTTACAAAAACTATGCTCCCATAGTTACGCTTATGTAACAGTTTATCTCCCCTTGCTTATATGCACAAGAACTCTAGGAAAAAAAAAAAAGTGCCTAGATATTTATCTAAGCATAACCGCTTTAAATTTCACATGCAGAAGTGTGATTGTGTTGGCGCATTATGAATGGTAGCTTTGGTGTTGAAAAGTCCCCTCATTTGCTCATGGCATTTACAATTAGTAAATTAAAATGATTGTATCATATTAACAGTGGCACAACTAAAGTTTATAGTAGTCCTCTGAGGGCTGTGGGGGGAGACAAAGCAGCTGTTGCTGTTTGTTTATGCAACTCAGCAACATATGAGCGCTGGTCCCTCAATGGCGCTCGGCGGGCTGGGCTCCGCTTGATCTTTGAAGGTTGCTGCTGTTTGAACAAACCTCCCTGTGTCCCATGTAACACCATCTGTCTCACTAGGAATGTGGGAAGATTCAGCACACCCTAGCAGTTGTCATACCGTTTCTGTGCTGTCTTTTTGCAAAAGGCTTTTGTGTCATTGCTGCTTGAAAAAGGCTGACCTCCTACCTTGAGCATCCAGAGTGGATGACTGTATTTTTTTTTTTTTTTTTTTTTTTTTTTTTAGAATCCTAAGTCACAGTGCTTTTTTTCCCTTGTTCAAAAAGGTCAGCTGTGTTTGATTATATCTTTGCTGCTTTTAACTTGTCTTTTCAGCAAACTTTTTTTTTCTTTTTTGTCCCTACTCCCTAGCACACTACTAAAAAGGAAAATGAAAAGTCGTTGAAGTCTTTCCTACTGGCCTGTGATAAAACTGCTCAAGCAGCTATAACCCGAGATGTTGTCTCTTACATTTTGATAATGAATCAAATCTGATATGCAGCACATCAGGAAAAACAGGGTTTACATTTGCTACTAGCCCAGTGAATGGGATATTTAAACATGCTTATCGTGTAATGAAATATTTATAGTCAAGAATTTTTTTTTGTTTGCGTATGCGTGCTTTTTTTCTTCTTCTTTAAAACTGATACTACTTTAGTATGAGCTATACTTCTACCGTGATACAGAAAATTTAATAAAATTAGTTATCCGCAAGGGGAGTGTTTTTTGGAGGCCATTTAGAATTTTCAGAATAATATTTATTTTTTTCCTTGACAAAAACAGTTGCATTCCAACAAGGGATCTTCAGATTTTAGAATGTGCCATAAACACAGAGAACCACAAACATCTTTACAATTATACTTTCTCATCTCCAAAGGCTCAAAGAAACATTTTGGAAAAGAGACTACAGAGATAATTCTAAAGCTAGTGTTGGACGCGCATGTGAAAGCACTTTTTTTTTTAATTTGTTCCAATTTTATTGCCAACATTATCACTTTTATTGCAACTCTGAAAGACCGGGCAAATAAATAAACATGCACTCAAACCTTTTGGCCTGTCTGAAAAATGGAGGCCTTTTAAAAATATTTGTAACAAATTTCCTTTGTTCCTCCCGCACAACACTGATGTCAGTCCCTCTCCTTTTACAGCACCAAATGCTGACCCAAGGAGCAGGTAATCGCAAGTTCAAATGCACGGAGTGCGGCAAGGCTTTCAAATATAAACACCATCTGAAAGAACACCTGCGAATTCACAGTGGTGAGTAGCAGAGGTGCTGGTGCTCACATTTGCATTTTGTTTCATTAGGGGAGTTTTAAAAGATTGTTTAAAATTTACCCAATCCTGGTGGCAGCTTTTTTGGAACTACCCTTTTAATTTCACAAACTATGTGAGCCTGCTCTGCCTCCATGAGACTTGTGGTTCCACCAATGGCATGATCTCATAAAAAAAAAAAAAAAAAAAAGAAAGAAAGAAAGAAAGAAAAGGAGTGTTTATACTTCCTAAAAATTGCAAATGCTTTGATTTATTACAAAACCTAGAGGCTCCTTTTTGTCCTTTCAAACACTCCTCTACAGATTAAATATTTTTGACCTGAAGAAACTCAGCTGGCAAATTCTGAAGGGTATTCATTTTTGATACCTAACCATGAAAGAAAACGTTGAAGAATTTTGGATGAGAGCTTTTGTATGATAAATGTTCCTTGATTCCTGGGAGCTGTATATTACAGAACAACATCCTACCACTGAGATTTCTTCTTTATAACTATTTTGATAGCTCTGCCAAGCATTTTATTACCAAATTGGATGCTTTTCAAAGGACTAGTTGGATTGGTGGAATCAATGGAATCTCTACAGAGTTGATTAAAGCCATGGCTACACTTCCCTTTAAATACTGTGACATCTTTATTGTGCTATTGACCACACATTAATCTGACACTCTGTTTAAATAGGCGGCTGCCGATGGCAAGACAAGATTTGGGATCTTGGCTGAAAAAGGCATAGATAGCCCTCACCTTCCACTGCTAACATCTTGAGTTATGTTCTCTCAGGGTAGATAAAGCCCAGCAACAGTTATGGCCACATAATTCTAAGCTAGGCACCCAGAATGTAGAGGTTCCCCCCATTGCGTTCCTTCCATCTGGTTTCACAGATTCTTGCATTGGTAGACAATCGCCATCATTACCCGATCGAAGAAATGTAATGTTAATTTTGATTGTCATTTTAGGTGAAAAACCATACGAGTGCCCAAACTGCAAGAAACGTTTCTCCCATTCTGGTTCCTACAGTTCACACATCAGCAGCAAGAAATGTATTGGTTTAATCTCTGTAAATGGCCGAATGAGAAACAATATCAAGACGGGTTCTTCCCCTAATTCTGTTTCTTCTTCTCCTACTAATTCAGCCATTACCCAGTTAAGAAACAAATTGGAGAATGGAAAACCACTTAGTATGTCTGAACAGACAGGCTTACTTAAAATTAAAACAGAACCACTAGACTTCAATGACTATAAAGTTCTTATGGCCACGCACGGGTTTAGTGGCACTAGTCCCTTTATGAATGGTGCACTTGGAGCCACCAGCCCTTTGGGAGTTCATCCGTCTGCTCAGAGTCCAATGCAGCACTTAGGTGTAGGGATGGAAGCCCCTTTACTCGGATTTCCCACAATGAATAGTAACTTAAGCGAGGTACAAAAGGTTCTACAGATTGTGGACAATACGGTTTCCAGGCAAAAAATGGACTGCAAGGCTGAAGAAATTTCCAAGTTGAAAGGGTATCACATGAAGGATCCATGCTCTCAACCTGAGGAACAAGGAGTTACTTCTCCTAATATTCCGCCTGTAGGTCTTCCAGTAGTGAGTCATAATGGTGCCACTAAAAGTATTATTGACTATACATTAGAAAAAGTCAATGAAGCCAAAGCTTGCCTCCAGAGCTTGACTACTGACTCAAGGAGACAGATCAGTAACATAAAGAAAGAGAAGCTACGTACTTTAATAGATTTGGTCACTGATGATAAAATGATTGAGAACCACAACATATCCACTCCATTTTCTTGCCAGTTCTGTAAAGAAAGCTTTCCTGGTCCCATTCCCTTGCATCAGCATGAACGTTACCTTTGTAAGATGAATGAAGAGATCAAGGCAGTCCTGCAACCTCATGACAACATAGTCCCCAACAAAGCCGGAGTTTTTGTTGATAATAAAGCCCTCCTCTTGTCATCTGTACTTTCTGAGAAAGGAATGACAAGCCCCATCAACCCATACAAGGACCACATGTCTGTACTGAAAGCGTACTATGCTATGAACATGGAGCCCAACTCTGATGAACTGCTGAAAATTTCCATTGCTGTGGGCCTTCCTCAGGAATTTGTGAAGGAATGGTTTGAGCAACGAAAAGTCTACCAGTATTCAAATTCCAGGTCCCCATCACTGGAAAGGAACTCCAAGCCACTAGCTCCCAACAGTAACCCCCCCTCGAAAGACTCTTTATTACCCAGGTCGCCCGTAAAGCCTATGGACTCCATAACTTCACCATCCATAGCAGAACTCCACAACAGTGTGACGAATTGTGATCCTCCGCTCAGGCTAACCAAACCTTCTCATTTTACCAATATCAAACCAGTCGAGAAATTGGACCACTCGAGGAGTAATACTCCCTCTCCCTTAAATCTTTCCTCCACATCTTCTAAAAACTCCCACAGTAGTTCTTACACTCCAAACAGCTTCTCTTCTGAGGAGCTCCAGGCTGAGCCTTTGGACTTGTCATTACCAAAACAAATGAAAGAACCCAAAAGTATTATAGCCACAAAGAACAAAACGAAAGCTAGCAGCATAAATTTAGACCATAACAGTGTTTCTTCATCATCTGAAAACTCAGATGAGCCTCTAAACTTGACTTTTATCAAGAAGGAGTTTTCAAACTCAAATAATCTGGACAACAAAAGCACTAACCCAGTGTTCGGCATGAACCCATTTAGTGCCAAAACTTTATACACAGCTCTTCCTCCACAAAGCGCATTTCCCCCTGCCACTTTCATGCCACCAGTCCAGACCAGTATCCCTGGGCTACGACCATACCCAGGACTGGATCAGATGAGCTTCCTACCACATATGGCCTATACCTACCCAACTGGAGCAGCTACTTTTGCTGATATGCAGCAAAGGAGAAAGTACCAGCGGAAACAAGGATTTCAGGTAATGAGACCCATCCTTTAGCTCTGAACAGAGGACATGAGAATCATATATTACATTGTGTATGTGCATGTGGGGGGGAAAACCGTAGTGAAAAGCATCAAGCGATGTGTTTTCAGCAGACATAGCAGAGTTCGTTTTCACTTGAACCTCTAAACTGACTGGGCTAGACAAACAAATGGAGAATCAGTGGAACACTGAGCTGTGAAGGCACATCTGCCTTACAAAAGTCAAAGAACTTAACACTTATCTTTGAGGTTTTTTTAGATTGATCTGTACGCTTTTAGACTTATACGGCGGATAACCGTATTTGACAGGACTTACATACAAGCTAAAGGTCAGCGCCTAGAACAGCCACATACTTGTACAGGTGTCCACAGTTCACGATAGTACACGTATAAATGGGATGTGTCCTGGGTTTTATAGAAAATCGGGTGTGTCGGAGAGCAGTTTTAAACATATTTCGCATGTTCCACTTGACTTTGTATGTGCTTTTCAGACCAGTAAATAATCTATGGTTCGCAAATACAAAAGCAGGTATGTTTTAACAACCTGGGAGTATAATCCCTGTTAGCAAAACAGGAGCAGAAGTAGCCGTGCACCTCTGCAACAGCTGTTCCAGTATTCCAATTTACAGTACATCTGCCCTCTTTGTAAATGTATTTAAGCCTATTTAATCTCCTCTAATATTAATTAGTGCAGACGTAGTCTAAGAAAACTGAACTGTGAGCTCGCAAATGGAAATGTATGTTATCATGCAAGTTTGCACTCCTTTGGATCAAGACAAAATAAATATCAAGAAATTTAATAATTTACCGATCCACATTCATTATTGCTCAATGCTGAAGGCTGTTTTAACATAGATAGAACATTGATAAAAAGTGTTATTAATATTCCCTATTTCAAATTAGAAAATTAAATATAAAAATATAGCTTGAGGCCTTTAGTTGGTAGACATACATTTAAATAGATTGCATAATAATAACATTTTGTACCTAAATATAAAATTCAATTAAAATGGGGTTTCTACAGCTACAGATCATTTCTAAAGTTAACCACACTGGAAAAAAAAAAAAAAACACAAATTCTGATGTTTGGTTCTCCCTCGTGGGTATTTCCTGATATAAAAGGAAAACTAAGGATTTTAGAAAATGTTATGTCCTTCTCACCTTCAGAGCTGACCATTTTCTACCCTTGAAAAACAATGGGCTCGACCATCTAGGGCGGAGAAGGTTTCTATTCTTGCCGAAAGGTGAGACCTCCTCCATTGTTCGTGGAAAGTAATGGGGTTTTCTTTTTAAGGAAAAATAAAAATGAGATTGATTAATCACAAACCCTTTTGAGGTTCTCCAAATGTCAGCCTACGTGAAGTTGTTTGGTATAAAGACGAAGAGGAGAGACTGTGTTGAACTGTGTGATTATATCACAGGGAGAATTGCTTGATGGAGCACAAGACTACATGTCAGGCCTAGATGACATGACGGACTCCGACTCCTGTCTGTCTCGAAAGAAGATCAAGAAGACAGAGAGCGGCATGTATGCATGTGACTTATGTGACAAGACATTCCAGAAAAGCAGTTCCCTTCTGCGACATAAATACGAACACACAGGTATGAGTGACTTTGACTAGCTAGTTAGAGCTTCCCGGCCTGCTGTACATTTCATAATATTTAATGAGCACACTGGTGCGACATAAGATGTAGCATATGCTGATGCCTTCAACAAGGAAGAAATCATGCTTTTGCCTAGCTCAGGAGGACTTTTTTGTTGCCTGTTTATTGGATCGTTCATGTGTTTATGAGTGTGCTTGTCTTCATATCTTTCCAGTTCATCTGTAAGCCAAATCCCCAGATCCCGTCAAAGGTATATCTAAGTGGCCAGGGCCATGAGATGCCGCGACACCAGCCAGTTATTGAAAACACGTTCAGGTTCTCAAGTTGTAATGACTCTATATACGTACAAGTTTAATGAAAGATTCAGTCAGTATTAGATGTATTAGATTTATCACCCGAACTTCAAGTCAGCTGCGACTTGGAGGTGGTCCTGTTTCATCTTATAAATTGGGCGCATTTTGAATAAAGCAAAAGTGTTAGCACTGCGAGAGGAAAAGGTAGAAGTCAAGTAAGATGCCAAGTGAGCTACCGAAACTACTTCTATTTGGAAGACGAAAATAAAACTTTCTAAATTTAATTAGCTTATTTCCAATTCCCGCATTACTAATTAGGAACAATTATACAGAGCTGACGAGATAGCAGCCTAGTTCTTCCCTATGAGTAGAGCGATAGTGGGTTGATTTTTCAAAAGAAAGGCGAAGGACCATGATGTGGAGCAACACGGGTTCCCACAACCCAGGATCTGATCTCCCAAGTGGGGCCATGCCTTTCTCTCCCTCCCTCTTCCTCCTTCCACCTTTAACCAGCAAGTCAGCCAACCGCGCCTCCCCCCCCCACCTCCCGCCACTTTCCCCTCCACCCCCCATTCCCCAACTTTCCTTCTCTAGAAATTTGGCACGCTGCACTGGCCCTCGATGGGAAAAGAGACAGTGTAGGATCTCAATCAAAATATTGGCAGGGGGAAATTACATAAAAACGCTCATTTTAACCGAGAAAGTCTAGTATCAAACATTTTCATATAGAGAGAAAAAATTAGCCCAACAGTGCTTTGTGGGGGGAAAAGTGGTGAAAAGACAAAAAAGCAAAAGATAAAAGCAGAAAGGGTAACATGAGTACTTTCTTCTGTATTCTAAGGCCACGGCGCCCTTTTCAGTGATTGGAAACTATCCTTGGGGAGCACTCCCCCTCCTCCTCTTCCCTCCTCCCTCACTGGGCCTATGAGGGAGGCAGCCTGAGGGTGGGGGGGGGAGGCTGGGTAAACAGTAGGTGTTGAGGGTATCTGTGAAGAGAACAAGGTCGCTAAATAGGTAACAGTACCCTTATGGCAGCCGCCTCAGTAATCTCTCTTTCTCCAACTGTCTGATACTGTTATTATTGTAAAAGTTCAACTGGTGCTAACTTTAAAGACAGCGTCGTTTGGAAGGCAAATCCCAATAGTTTCGATACTTGTGTGATGTAATTCCGTGTCTGAAATGCCAACATTTTCCTAATTTGCCTTTTATCAGAGATATCGATAGATGTTTTCTTGAGGGCCACATCCTATTTAGATACTGACGAAGATATTTTCACATCTAAATTCAATATCTTAATCAACCTCAACTATATTTTGTATTTCATTATTCAGCTACAATAGGCACATCACTGGAGGCCTCTCTCCCCCTCTGATTGCTCTTATTAGATGACCATATGCAAACTCTATCGTTTGCTACATGGTGAGTGTAAAACCTCTATTTTAGTGAGGGCTGTCGTACATGTTGACATCCAGTCAGTATCTTTATTTCTTATAAATGAGATAGTCCATGAAGTTCATAGGCATGGAGACAGTCGAGAGACCCAAAAGTTGACAATCCCGGGGGTGCCTAATCAAGTTGCAAACTGTGCCGTATCTTAAAGAGGAAAAATAAAGTGTTGGGGTTCTCGAAGATGTGAGAAGATCTGCTGCCTAGAAGTAATGTATAGCAACGAGACGCTAACCATCCAATGGTTTCTTTAAACGTGTGATTAATTATCCTCCTGTTGGCTTCCTGGCTTGTCAGGTTTCCAGTGTGTTAACTTTTTGGTCTCTTGACCAAACATCTCATGACATCACTACTGTCCGTGTGTTAGGTTCCATCACCGTGTGAAGTTCTTCATGAATCCTCTAGCACCGGGTTGTATGTAAAAATGTAGTCCCTTTTCCTTCCCTAACTGGGCCCCAGCAGCCTTTTGTTTGTTTGTATCAAGTACTAGTAATACTTTGGGAATGTACTGAGGTGAACATTGTAGGTGACACCAGTCTTTGAGTCGAGGGTGGGGAAATGAGGCTGAATCGTGAGTTGACTATGTGCTGATTTTACAAATGTGTCCTTGATAAAGTGTGCTTGTTCCACCCGTCCACGACTTAACCTATAGAAGGGCTTAGATTAAGAAGGAAACTCTGAGCTACTTATTCTTGAGATCCTGGGCTCTCTTCCCTTGGCCTGCTTAATAACTGACTTCCTAGGCAGACACCAAAGACACAATGCTTAATTTTCCTCACCAACAGCGTATTGCTTGCTTGCTTGCTTCCTTGCTTGCTTTTCCTGGGGCCCGGGACCAGGATGGAGACTGAGTACAAGAAGGGAACACTCCACAAATGTTGGCTTCAGTGGAATTAGCTGTCATAAGCTAGGACCGCGGGACACAAAATCTGAAACTCCTGTTAGGCACCGTCAAGAACTCCTTTGTCTTCCACTAAGATTTAAATCTGACATTTATTGAGTACTTTCTCTATTGAGACATTGTGGTAGGTACGCCTAAACTTACCTTATTCAGAAAAGTGATAAGAATGTTTCTACTTTTGAGTAGATAAAGTCAAAGTCTTAAACAAATTACCAATTTTGTTTCTCAGTTGTAACATTTTTCAGACCACAAACCTTCCATTTATTAACTTCAGTTATCATTTTAGCTGTCAGGTGAATCACGAACCTTGAGATTAAGGGAAAAATACTACCCTAAAAAAGTTTTGATTCGCTCAATGTCAACTTGGATGTTTTTCTGAATCTTGTTCCTGTGGAAATTTCATTCCAGGAATCTTGATTTGAATCAGGTAAACCAAGCAAACAAATTTTAAAAAGAGATGAATGTCTAAGTCAGTTCCTACTTAAACTGAATTTCTTAGAGACTTACGGACGGCACTTCCGGAGAGCACTAGAATATTTAGTACGCAGTAGAGGTCAGTCCCCACCACCCGTGCCCCCAGATTCTGTCCTCTGCATGGCATGATAGCCGCACATTTCACCCCTTCAGACCGCCAGTTCATGATGTAGAATTAATATACTTCTCTTACGAGCGTGGGGTTTATTATCGATTGAATTCCCTGGGAATCGATTGCCTGTAACCAGACTATCTAGACAGTCGACTGCAGTTTAATGGGCAGCCCCCCAGCATTTCTAGCGGCGCTTGAAACTTGTCCTGGAGAACGTGTATTTTCTCTCGCTCTCTCTTCTCAAAATACGCTGCTCCGTATTTTGTTCCTTTGGAAAAGAGGGAGCCACGTCAGCTGTGGTGACTGTAGTGCTCGCTCACGATTACTCACAGCCGACCTGGGGAGTCACCCAACTCTCCCCCACCTTCTGTGCTCCTGAGCCGATGGGACACCCAGTGAAGGTCGTAGGACAGCTCTCCCTATGCATGCAACTAAAGCACCGAGAAATTTTTCATCCATGATATCGCTTCTTTTCCATTCAGATGTGCTTCTTCTTCCGTGGACTCTGGTCCTTTCCTTGCTTACAACTCGGGGAGTCACTTAACATGTATTGATAAAAAGCAAATAAAACGATCTACCATTAACGGAGTGCTTCCCACGTGCAGTCCTTGTACTAACTACTTCACCTCTGTTGCCTCCTTGACTCCTTATGCCTGGGTCACAAGTGAGGCCCCCAGGGACTTCCCTCTTAGCAACAAGGACCCTCATCCTCAGAGGGCTTAACGTGCCTGCATCGTGCAGCTGGTTGTGAGAGATGGATTTGAACCCAGGCAGCCAGACTCCAGAACCCATCTCCCCCATTCCGCGCCGTGCCCTCCTGTGAATGAATCCCCATGGTCAGAAACGTCCCATCCTTGCTCCTGGTAGCATCCCTTGCTCTGAGGTCCCAGTACACACGAGAGACACGCCATTCGTGCATCATGACTTGAAGTGTGCCCGAAGGCCAAACCTCTGTCTTTCTCCCAAGTAAATACTTCTGCTTCCTGTCAGGTTACCTTCCCACCACGGTGGTCTTGTCAAATGGAAGGGCACACCATCTTCCCGAACTCTCGGCACTCCACGGGATCCCTCTCTTCTGTTACTCAGTTTACCCCACTCAAAACACCTCTTCTAAGAGTCAAAAAGTGGTTCTTGTGTAGTGTGAATCATGCTTTTTTGTTTTTCTTCAGGCCACTAGCTGCCTTGAGGTAGATTACCCCAATCTTCCTTATTTCCAATACAATGAGTAGTCACCAACAAATACTTGTCCGATTTCTTCTCTTGCAGGTAAAGAACTTCCTATCCCAGTACTCAGTACTAGCCTTACCACATCTGTCATCACTACATTTATTATTGGACGTTCCAGCAAGATAAAGACCATTAATGAAATAACATATAGCCGCCCATGGCGTTTTCTAAATAGTAGCATGCCCTGGAGGCATTCAATAACATTATTAAAGAGATTTGATTACTAATTGAGATTATATATCACCACATAACTGAATACCTGAAGTGCGTAGAATGGGTTCCTAATCTTATAACATGACACTCAGCAAATGAAAATGGGGTTGAATCCACTAATGCTGGTTTTTAATTTAATCGGCTGGAATGCAAGTTTGTATTAGGAAATGTAATCACAGAGCTTCATGTGTGTTGTGATAGTGCGTAGCGCCCTACGTGACACATTTCTGACTTTTTTTTTAACTCTGGAGCATCAGTCTGATAACTTTTTTTTTTTTTTTTGGTCCATTCTATTTTGGAAATAAACTTTTAAGTATGGCAGCTATGGAAGGTGTTGAAGGCATTCCAGTGCTATTTGTGGCCTGGAATCAACCAGATGTGTTTAGGCTTGGCACTAGTTTCATGTTCCA
>NC_132857.1:51415910-51545910 GCF_048164855.1 Canis lupus baileyi | reverse complement strand
TCCAGGAAAAAAAATGTTTTCAGCTCTATCTTAGAACTTTTGGGGGTGGGGGGAGGGGAGGGTGTGCAGGGAGGAAGGGCGTCCAAATGCTTCACCCCCTGCTATCCACAGCCTAGAGTTTCATATTTGGAAAGTTTAGACATTCTGTTACCGTTTCTCCTTCTTTGGATGGCACGAATAAATACACTACATAGATTTCTCTGGTTTTGAAGGCCCTAGGCAATAACTGTATTAATTCAACCTGAAAATATCAAGCCATTAAATTTTGTCCGGGTAGGATAAATCCCTGTGGTCTCCTTTAAAGCAATGTAGGTCTCTGATGCCCATGGGCATATCTGTGTCCAAATCCACGAGAGATGGGACCAACAAACAAGGAATGTGCAGCCCACTCTTTCTCCTTGGAAAGAAGAAAGCCTGCACCTGGGGGCGTGGGCACACTCTGCCTTCCCCCTCCCGCCACCCTCTTCTTTGTCTTTTTTTTTTTTTTCTAGTTTCATTTCAGAGCCAGACTCAGAATACCTGAGTCCGGAAATACCAGGATAACACTTGTAAATCTATGACAATCACTACAGTATCCCATATCGGAGATTTTTTTAAATGCCATTTACCCACTAACACTATTGTGCATTGGAACTGCATGATCTTATGACTCTAGGGAAGAATAAAAAATGTTTGGTGTATCCCAAAATTCCTTTCAAGGTCAAAAAAAAAAAAAAAAGAAAGAAAAAGGAAAGAAATCCCACTCCATAATCAAGAGATATGCATTTTAGTAACATCAGATGCATTCTTCTCTTCACCCTTATCAAATAGCTACTATTCCCACACTCTTAGTTTGAAGTCTAACCTTTTTTTTTTCTAGAATAGGGGGTAAGGGGAGGGTGATGCAATGTTGGAACAACGGAACATCCCCGTCCATTTTCTCCAAAAGCCTTTTGTATCTGGCAGATCTGTGCAATCTTTTCTTTTTTCACATGACACTGTAGGCCGAGGCCTGAAATAACGGGGAAGAGAGATGAGTATCAGGATCTCTCAGCAAGAACTGAAAACAAGACATACGTCTTCCTTAGCCTGAGTTGGACTGGGGGCGGAGTGGGTGGGCTCAGAGGAAGGAAAAAAGAATGGAGTATTTGGATAAATATGAATAAATTTATTAGAGACTTTGCGCAATCAGATAGCTCCCGTCCCCCACCGAAAGGGTTATTTTCTATCTTTCTGAGGATGTAAGCCTTAATGAAAGCAATCTTAGTCACAAATTTGAGGAAATTGCCCGATAATGTGTTTCCATGTGTTTGAACTGAAAAATTGTTAACCACGCTTTTGCTCCAGGATGTGTGAGGGCCATTCAGGGGCTGCAGGGCCGTAGATAGTCACACAAACAAGCGTGTGTATATCTGGAGCCCCACACATTGTAATAAACACAGCTGCATTTATTTGAGTATGTGATCCCATGTACATGTAAAAACATTCAAACAAACACACTCAACAGATTTATTTGATTGTGCAATGGGGCAATTATTCAAATAAACATGCTCGGTGCAATTATTTGAATCTCACATTGCATGTTCATCAATCAACAGCACTAAAAAAACTAAAAAAAGGGGGGGGTGTGGAAACACCAAAGAATTTATGTGGGGAAAAAAAATATATGTGAAAACAACCTTATTATAGATTTTATAGGGTTAGCCAAAGTTATGGCTCCCTCCTTAACTGTAACTCAACTATTCTGTATTCAATGACATTTGTTTCTAATGATTGATCGATTCATTCATTCACTTGATCATTACATTGGGATGGCCACAACCTTCAGATTCATTTAATAATGAACTTTACAAACCTGAATTGGGTAGAAATGTGAAATCTCTGTATTTGAAGTGCAGAATAGTTCTTCCTAGGTATCTTACGTCAAGGGGACACTGTTTAAATTATGATCACTTTAAATAGCACTCCCATAAATCTAAAAACTTTTATGCATACAACAAAACATTCCTACATTTGAAGACATTAAAAAAAATCACAGGTGACTCATCCGATCATTTTATATATTAATAAATATTATGACATATATGTGAACACATCACGAATCATATAGGTGTACCAAGAGGCAATTTATGCCTCTCTTAAGTATGTACTGACATAACCTAATATACTAAAATGGGAAGGGGCGTTTAGTCACTGAAATATGCATCGTGTAACAAAGATGAAGAAAATACATGGCTTGTGCCCATCATAAAAAAGATTCAGACTGAAGGCTTAGCTTTGGTTTTTATTCAATTAAATTGTTAAACTGTGCACAGTGATTTTTTTTTAGAACTTGAGACATTTGTGATGTTGGCTGTTTAAATCTTTGTTACCTTCGCTGTGAATTGAAATTGTACATATTTAGTAAATCATGCAGACAAAACAAACTTTTTAGACAATATTTTTATTGGAGAGTTTTCTTTTCCTGTATCCATGTTAAAAAAAAAAAAAAAGACCTCCTTTCCCAAAATAAAAATGTCAATACTAAATTTAAAGAAGTATAAAGGAATGATTGCTTCCTTTAGAGCTAAATATTTAAATAAACATGGAGATCATTGGCAACCTGTTCTTTTGGGTTAATAGGCCGTGTCCAATTTTTTGGGTCTGATGTTTCAGAGGGCCTCTGTTTCAGGGTTGAAGATGATCTATTAATCTCTGAATTCAACAAATGCTATTGAATAACAGAAATAAATCCCTCAGTCTTCATTTGTATGTGAAATACGGAGCTGGAGGAATGACACTGGGATGTCATGATGCTGAATATGCCACAAACTAAAACTCTCTCGATTAAAACAGGCGCCCACCACCCATAATCTAGTATGACATGTTAAAATGCTCCAAAATATTGGAAATATAAAATGCACACAACTGTTCCCATTTGGCCTTGAGATGAATATGACAAAGATTCTGATAATTTTAGTCAAAGAAAATGATGAGTAAAGAGTACATGAAGATTAAAGCAGTGACAAATGATCTTTTAAGTGTTCTAATTGGTCTTTCTCATTCATATCTTTGATTCTACAGAAATTGCAAATCCTGATGGTCCTGATTTGTAAGAGTACCCATCAGCTTTCTCTCTTTCACTTCACAGAATATGCCTGTTAGATTTGGAACGAAGAATAAGCCCCCAAAATGTTAAAAATAGACTACTGCCCTGGCAGGAAATTTAGCATTGGCAAGCCCAGAACTCAGAAGGAATTGATCTAACATAAGGAAACATTCAAAGAAAGATTTGTGCATTACTATCCTGTTCTGACCATTTTCAGAGTGGTCAAATGGAAAGATGAGAGAGAGAGAGAGAGAGAGAGAGTGTGTGTGTGCATAGGTTTTGTAGACTTGGTATGTGTACAGTGAATATTTAGTGTTAAAAAGCAACACTAGAGGTGAAAAGAGCTGGAATGGAGTGTTTTTTGAGACATTTTATAAATCATATTGTTATCTTGCACAAATGAGAAACACTTAAAATGTTGGTACTGGAAAAATAAAAGGTTCAGAAGACAACATCGCAAAAAAAAAAACGCTATGTAATTTATAAGATAGGCCAACAGTAAAAGAGAGAAAATATTAATTCACCTTTACTCTTTTTATAAGAAACTTAGATTTTAGCTTATGACCTTTCCTTAGAGGAGAATCAGTTTTACCCATTCCTAAAATGGTCTAGTTATAGGGCAAACAAGCATAGTTATACTCCATTCTAGTTTTGTTTAGGAAAAGAGGAATAGAGTCTTCAAATTACTTGGAAAAAATATACACGAATAAAGGGATATAAATTTAGAGAGGAAACTCGAGAACATCCCTACACTCAGAGAAAACGTTATGTGTGTTTAGTGACCACAAGCAACTTAGACCTTGGTTTCTACATCTCTTCTGAAAGATACCACTTCCAACACAAACAATATTTCCCAACTCTGTAGTGCAGCCCAGGATTGGTGCAGACATAAAGGGAGAACACCAGCTATTGAATAACCCTCAACCACTTCCTGCAGTCCTGAAACATCCAGTGGAGGTCAACCACTGCATTATTGAACATGCTTAGAAAGTGTGAGCTCATGAGTTTCCGGCTGAAGGTACATCTAAGCAAGAGGGGGAAAAGAGAAGTACAAGCCACCCTGCCCAGCTTTTTTTTTTTTTTTTTTTTAACACTTAAAATGCCATTTCTGGAGAAAGTAGGTCTTAGAATAATCAGCCTAACATCCGAGTAAACACTTTTTTTTTTCTTTTTCCGTAACATAAAGTGGGTTTCTGTGACTAAAGACAATTCCATGCAAAGGAACATTTCAGTCGATTTAGAATAAGTGGTGATGGAACATTAAAGAAAAAACTCTTATTGAACAAGAAGAGTCCTAACCACAAGGGCTGCTTATTATGTACTACCTTGGTTTTGAAGATGGAAATTAAAATAAGGATTCGTACAAATAGTTTTCCAGGAATTGTCCTGATCCCTTGAGTCACATGCTTTAACCTACAGATCACTCTATGAACATGCTATAAACTCCTCTATGGCCCGACCACATTGTAACACGTTTGGTGTCTGCATTAGAAGTGTCCAAAATCTTGTTCTTGTTCTTTAATAAAACTCTCCTATGACTTGGGTAAGGAAGAGAATCTTTATGTGTGTCACACTTGGAAAAATAAAAGCAGTTAATGCACCAGCCACATCTTGTAGATAAGGAAGCTGAAGCCTACCTATCCTTGAGACCACACTGGTTATTGGTTTGTTTCTATTCCTGAATGGTCTAGAAAGCCCTTGAGCATAGACTGTCGCAACCCCAGCCTCCTGACAGTGCTCTCTTCAACATGTCACGGTGGAACCCTCCTTCAAACGCCTATGGAAGCATCGAAAGAAACCAGCTAGTTTCCCCGCTTCCCGCCAGCAGTCTGTCCTGGTCCACCAGAATTCTTCATGCACGGATGGAATGGAAATAATCGACCTTGGAAAGGCGGTATTACTCCGATCACATCATCATCTGAGGGTCCTTCAGGCTCCGGGACTAGCATCTCCTCCAACGGAGAGACGGAGACCTGCTGGATTCTGAAGCATCCGAGGTGGTCAGAGGAAGCAGCAAGGCCCGGGGTACCAGGGGCGGCAGGAGCGTCCTGCACCTGCAGTGGGACTACTCTGAGATCGAGGGCCAAGGCGAGAACACCCGGGGGCAGAGATCTTGTCTCATCTGAGGCCTTGGCTTTTAAAGTTCTGGGGCTCAGAAGGAATAAAAGCCCAAGTCGTTCCTAGCAGAGCGGAGTCCCGAAGCCGGGTCTCCATAGATGCCTTATTGCCTCTACTGGTGCTTCTAACCCTTCCTCGATTCTTCTGTCCTGTAATGTTCAGCGATCCTAAGGATGACCCTAACCCTGCGGAGCAGCCACCGGGTTGCAGGCCCCTGTCTGCGTGCCTGGCGAGCGAGGGCGCCTGCTGGGCGCTGCAGGCTCACCTCCGAAGGGTGGGTTGGGGGGAGGCAGGGTCCCAGGCCCCGCGGGGGATGTCGGCTGCGCCAGCCCGGGCCTGCCCTCCCCAACCCCGGGCGCATCCTCTCCCTGAGCACAGAAGAACGTGTCCCTCGGTGGCTGCCCAGCCGCGGAGTGATGCTGCGCCCCCGCACTTTCCTGAGCCCTGCGAGGACAGGGGCGCGGTCAGCTCCACCCTGAGGGGCCTAGTTGTGGGGGAGGGAGCGGAAAACAGAAACGATTAGGTTAACCGTAAAAGATGATGTAAAAGTGAAAGGGGGGGGGCTGGGAGGCTCAGCGGTTGGGGCTCTGCCTTTGGGTCAGGGCGTGACCCCGGGGTCCCGGGATCGAGTCCCGCATCGGGCTCGCTGCATGGAGCCTGCTTCTCCCTCTGCCTGTGTCTCTGCCTCTCTCTCTCGCTCTCTCTCTCTCTCTCTCTGTCGCTCGTGGATAAATAAAATCTTTTTAAAAAATAATGTGAATGAGAAGGAATCGGGGGCCAGGCCACCTCAGCGGGAAGGGGTAGAGGGGGGCGTGCCAGGCAAGGGTCTCTCGGAAGCAGCAGTGCCTGAGGCAGGCTGCGGGGCTGGGAGGTGCGGAGGGAGTGCTCCCGGAGGAGGGTGCACGGCCCGGGGGCGAGGTGCTCGGGCCTGTGCATGCTGCGGGGCTGGGAGGTGCGGAGGGAGTGCTCCCGGAGGAGGGTGCACGGGCCGGGGGGCCAGGAGCTGGGGCCTGGCAGGCTGCGGGGCTGGGAGGTGCGGAGGGAGTGCTCCCGGAGGAGGGTGCACGGCCCGGGGGGCCAGGAGCTGGGGCCTGGCAGGCTGCGGGGCTGGGAGGTGCGGAGGGAGTGCTCCCGGAGGAGGGTGCATGGGCCGGGGGGCCAGGAGCTGGGGCCTGGCAGGCTGCGGGGCTGGGAGGTGCGGAGGGAGTGCTCCCGGAGGAGGGTGCACGGGCCGGGGGGCCAGGCACTGAGGCCCGTGCAGCGTAAAGAGGCCGGCGGAGGACCGACCGTGCAGCTGGGGAGGGACACCGGGGGCGGGGGGGTGGGGAGGCCGGCGCGCGGGGCAGAGAGCCCTGACAGGTGTGTGACGTGACCTCGTGGGGAGACGCGCAGCAGAGCGGCCTTGCTGACATGATTCAGAGGATTTTAAGGAGTGAGACTTTTGGGGTCTTTTGGCCCCGTGGGGGAGCAGAGGGAGTCTGGGAATCCGTGAGTCCTCCGGGGGTGGGGGAGTCGGGACCCCAAGGCCACCAGCCCCAGTAGGCGGGAACGCACCTGTCCTGTCCTCCCCCCGCAGGCTCTGTCTCCTCCCCCCGGCTCTGGAGCGGAGGAGCCCCGCTTCCCCGACGCCCGCAGGGCCACCTGCCCCGGGGCTGCTCACAGGCAGCGCGTCAGCCCCTGGAAAACAGGATGGTTGCGGCCGAAGCAGGTTCGCAGAGGCCGAGCCCAGCACCGGAGGCAGCCACGGCCCCGGGAGCACATGCCCAGGACCCCCCTCCCCGGGAGCACCCTGCCCACAACCCCCCGGAGCACCCTGCCCAGCCCCCCCCAGCACCCTACCCAGGCGCCCCCCGGGAGCACCTGCCCAGCCCCGCCCCGGAGCACCTTGCCCAGCGGGCCCCCCCCACCCCGGGCACCTGCCCAGGTCCCCACCCGGGAGCACCCTGCCCAGCCCCTCCCCAGCACCCTACCCAGGCCCCCCCCCGGGAGCACCTGCCCAGCCCCCACCCCAGCACCTTGCCCAGCGGCCCCCCCCTCCCCCCCCGGGCACCTGCCCAGGTCCCTACCTCCGGGAGCACCCTGCCCAGGCCCCACCCCCGGGAGCACCCTGCCCAGCCTCCCTCCCCCCGGGAGCACCCTGCCCGCCCCCCCCCCAGCACCCTGCCCAGCCTCCCCGCCCCCCCGCCCCTCCGCAACGGCGGGGCTGGAGCCCGGCAGGAGCAAGGCCCCCCTTCCCCCTCTCCGGAGCTCCTGCAGAATGCACGGCCTCGCGAGCTGCGAGAGAAGCCAGTAAGAAGTGGGGAGCGCGCAGCAGGTGGTACCATCTGCGCCCGGCTAATTCCAGCCAAAACAATCTGCTCCCTGGAGCTCCCAGTTGTGGAGAAGAGAAGAGGATCTGACAGCGGCAGAGGCGGGAGGGGCGGAGGGCAAGGGCCGAGACCATCACCCAGACGTTCAGGCGCTTGGGAGGCAGGTCGTGGTGCCGGGCAGCTGCCATCCCCTCCCCTCTCTGGGCCACCGTGGGAGACGCTCCGAAGTCCCGGGGATCCGCCCCGATGGGAGGGACAGACATGCACAGCGAGACCCTGGAAGCACAGCCCCCCGGGATGGAGACCAAGGCCTGGGTGGGCGCTGGGGGGAGCCTCTGTTTATTTTATTCTATTTTCCTTGCAACCACATTCTCCCCCCGCTCCTGTGCGGTCTCCGAAAATTATCCACGGTTTGCAGTGGGCTGGTGTCCTCACGCTTGATCCCTCAGGTTGGCGTTTTCTGAAATAAAATTCTTTCCCTTGATGGCCTTCCTCGCCAGGAGCCAGTCTCCCCGGCAGCTTACACTCCGGGGTGCAGAAACACCAGCAACGCAAAGATGCATCAGACCAGACCGGCTGTGGCAGCAACTTGGCCTGTAGTTGAGTAACACCTAGACAGGCGGGGGCTCTCCACAGAGGGAGGAGGCGGCAAGGTCGGAGGGTCACCGGCAGGCCTGCCTGCTCAAGACAACCTGACCTGCCGCCGAACCTCCACCAGGTTAGGGGAGAAAGTCCCCGTGTTAGGGGCAAATACCTGGGAGAGGTGACATCTGCCTGTTATCACCTCCCCTTAGGTTAACTGCCCGAGGGACAGGTAAGAGTTGAGCCCTGAGAACGTGGGGCGCGGGAAAGGTCACTTTCATTGGAAGAAGACGGGTCAAGGTCTAGATTTTAAGTGCTGAGCCACAAAACCAGGACCTCATGGGCCCTCGAGAGAAGGGTAGGTGGCACCTGATGCTAGCCCCCTGCTTGGGCCGACCTGTGTCCCCCAGAAGGGTATGTTGAAGTCCTAACCCCTGATACCTATGAATACAAGAGTATTTGGAAATGGGGTATTTGCAGACGTAACCAAGGGTGGGCCCCAATCCAATAGGCCGGTGTCCCCATAAGAAGAGGGAAATTTAGACACAGGGACCAGGCCGTGTAAAACAAAGGCAGAGATTGGATGGACACAGCTACAAGCCGAAGAACGCCAAGGATGCTGGCCACCGCCAAGAGCTCGGAGAGAGAAATGGAACAGATCCCTCGGAAGGAGGCGACCATGCGACACCTTGATATTGGGCTTCCAGCCTCCAGACTGTGAGAGAGCAAATTCCCGTTGTCTTAAGACGCGCTGTTTGTGGTACTCTGTTGTGGCAGCCCTAAGGAAGCTAATACACCCCCAAAGCAACCGAGGTCAGGGCGGCAGCCCTCGGTCTGCGGGTTGGTCTAAAAATCAAGATCAAATTTTGATCTAGCCATTCTCTTGGTGCCTGAGCTTTAAGAGATAAAACAAATATCAGCAGGAATATCCCTTTTGGTTTTGAGATGCATGTCATCAGGAAAAAGACAAACCGCCTGTTCTTTTTCCCAAATGTCTTCTATAAGGTAATCTTTTTAATTAGGATAATTAAATTCTTGTTTCAAAGGGCACCAAAGTGCAAGCATTATCGTCTGATTTCCTGTAAAGAGTATTTTCCTGCCTCCCGTTGCACATGGTGTCCATTAACAGGAGAAGCACCAAGTGAGTCAGACATCATGGTTACAGGTTTGTGGCTCGTGTCAGCGCTAAGGAGAGGGAAATGAGAAAGGAAAACATAAATTGGGAAACAGTGTCAGAGGGCAGGCCAAGATAATGGAAGAACCAGAAAGCAGAGGAAAAGGGTGTTGTGTGGGAACCAGAGCCTTGCCTCAGGTAGGAAATGTCAGAAAAAAATACAGTAACATTTTTAAGTTAGGGAGGGGGAATCCAAGCAGATCTTTTTTTATTTATTATTATTTTTAATATTTTACTTATTTATTCATGACAGACATGAGAGAGAGAGAGAGAGAGAGGCGGAGAGACACAGGCAGAGGGAGAAGCAGGCTCCTCATGGGGAGCCCAATGCAGACTCGATTCCAGGACTCCAGGATCACAACCTGAGCCAAAGGCAGATGCTCAACCACTGAGCCACCCAAGGGCCTCCAAGTAGACCTTATTATTTATTTTATTTTATTTTATTTTATTTTATTTTATTTTATTTTATTTTATTTATTTTATTTTATTTTATTTTATTTTATTTTATTTTATTTTATTTATTTATCTTTTTTTAAATTTTATTCATTTTTTGTGGCCTGAGTTCAGCACCAGAAATGAGTGAGCTGTGCCTCCCCTGGTTCCTGACTGCTGTGTGCTCCGACCCTTTCCTAGCTCGGAGTCCCTGTGACACTCACCGGTGTATTTCCACCTGTGAGATTTGGGAAGGATGCAGGGAGTTCTGCGGGTAAGGAAGGCCCCAAGCAAGCCCAGAAGGGACAGAAGGGAGTCAACGGGTGGGCCTTGTGAGGATGGTGAGGTATCGCCCTGGTGCCAGTGGCATGAAGGTGGGAATCAGCAGGCCCGGGTCCTGGGATGGGTTCTCAGGTGCACCCCCAAGCTCCATTCCACCCCCTTTACTCCTTGTCCACCACTGCCCCCTTCTCCCCCCGGGAGTGGGCCATGGAAGTGCAGGTGGGAAAGTCAGGGGACGCTCCGCTGATAGACCCTCTTCTCCGTGCTACGAAAACCAAACCCCAACTCTAAGCCTTCTGCGCAGAAGGCCAGCCTGCCATCCTTTACATTTTTTATCGAGAAGATGGTATATCATCTTAAAAGCCTGGTTTGATTTGCTTTTCTCTAAGCTTTGTGGTATTTTTTATATGCCATTAGTCAGTGATTGCATGTTGCTAGCGATAATAGTCCCACCTAATGTATTTAATTTGTTTTGAAAATCATAACACATCTTTACACGCCGAAGAGGCAGCTTTTAACTCCATTGATGACTTCCTCTTTAAAAGTCCTCCTTAAATCCCTAACCACATTCTTCTTGGTTTTCTTCCTACCCACTAACCAGGCTCTGCTTTCTTCACTCAGTCCTTGAAGGGCAGTGTTTCCAGGGCCCCGCCAGGGCTCTCCATCCTCCTGATTCGGATCCCCGCACATTAGTGACTTTTTCCACCAGCCACAGCTTCAATTCCTCCCTGTATACTGCAGGCCCCCAAATGCATCTCCCCAGCAAGACTTCCCTCCTGCACATGCAGATGAATACTGGGCTTCACCCCTGAGGTCTCGAAGGCCCCTCAGATTTGACATGACCAAAATGGAGATGGCCATATCTTCCACCCACCCCGCATGTTCCCTAAAAACCCGGTGACCGTCCCCTCCTGGCCTCCTCGGGTGGAAATCGTGAGACTCGTCCTACTGTGGCTCTCAGCGGGTTGCCAGGTGTGTGAGGCGTTCTCCGCATCACCTCTCCTACCTGAGTCTCTTCCTCCATCACCCCTGGCATTGCCTCATTTCAAGAAAACCTCAGATCCCAAGAGTTGTCTTCATAGCCTCTCAACTGGTCACACTGGGCCCCCTCTTACCCCTTCTGACACAGCAGGGGACCGAGGGGCACCAGGGCGGGATGGAGGTGCTGCAGATAGAAGAGTGTCACCTTTTCTGCACTTTAAAGGCATTTATTGATCTTTGTATATGCCTCACTTGAACATTATTTTATCACAACTGTTATCTCAACATATATCCTTAAATACGATAGAAAAGGATGTGCCAAGAGAAATAACTCATCCACTGCCCTCCCCACCCACTCCTGACTAGACTTGTGGCCTTCCCACTTTCTAACTCCTCCTGCCTTCCCACAGTGGCTAAAAGCGCTCTTCTGGGGCTTTTTGCTTTCACGTCTATCTTCTCCCTACACGTGTAAGCATCTTAAGGGCAGGGACCATGTTATCTCTGTAGTCTGGATTCGCAGGGAGTTGCTGCTACCAAGCAGATACTCAATATGTGTTCACTGATTTCATTGACTACTCGAATCTGATTATGCCAAAGCCTCACTCATACATCCTTCAGTGGTTCTCCAAAGGGCCCAAAGTACAATTCATATCCCTTAGTGTGGCCCGCAAAGCTTCCATGAGCTGACTGCTCCTTGCCTTTCTTTCCATAATCTGTCACTAGCCCTCCAACTGCATCTGCCTGGACACACTCCCTTCTGTTTTCTGTTTTTCCTCCAGAACATAGCCCGACGGTCTCTTACTTAAGACCATCTTTCCTGAAACCCTAATCTTAGACATGCCCCTCCTCTTGGCTTCTGTATGCATGCTGCAAATGCCTCATGAATGCACCCTCCAAAGCTTGAGTTGCCAAAAGCCATGTGTTCCTAAAAGGTCAGCACTGTGAACGTTCTGACTCCAGCAATGAGCAAGAATGAAGAAAATGTGAGTCTTCTGGAAAGAGCCTGTCAGCACCATCCAGTCCCCCACTGACCCCAGTCGTTAGCCAAATAGAAGAGCGACTCAGTGACAAGACGGAAAGGAACATAGAAAATGAGTCACGTAAAAATAAGGAACCGCAGAAGGACCCCGCTGCACAACCAGAATTTTGTAATTTAATACAACTAAAGGCTTCTGAGAATGATCTATGATGGCATTGGGGCACGGATTTTACCCACGCGGACGAACCACTTCATTTCTCAAATAACCACTAATTACGGATCGCGGCATCAACCTCCACTGCCACCATCCAGATACTGAACGAATGATAAAAGGAATGAGGCAAAACTCACTCCAATCCAAGTGAGGCAGGCGAAAGGGAAATAGGAATCAACAAGCCTTCTACCTAATCCCCACAGTGAGCATAGCCTTTCAACTATTTCAGCAATGACTCAGATGAGGAACACAAACTACAAAAGAGGAAGAAGGCTGAAGTTGTCTGGGATGCATTTTCTTCAGCTTCTCTGGAATTTTCAATTACCTCAGTTTCCTGACAAAGCTTTGCTGATGTCAGTAATTTACAGTAACAATCAGCAAGATAGCAGCAGGTTTGTGTGGGCCAAAGGTAAGTTTGGGTCTAACATGAGTAATATATCCTGTAGTGAAGGACAGCAGGAGGCACGAGAAAAGGTACAATTTCTGTTAGTGATTTTTACATAAAATAGAAGCCAAATGCATATATCACAGAGCAGGTGACTATGGTGCCCTCTCTGCGCTTTCTCATGAAATATAAGTACTTTCTTCTTGAATCCTAACTGCCTTTTTTTTTTTTTTTTTTTTTTTTTTGGTGGTAGAGCCCAATGTGGGCTTGAACTCATAGCCCTGAGATCGAGACCTGAGCTCAGATCAGACGTTTAACAGACTGAGCCACCCAGGCACCCGTCATGGGCTTTTTATGAGGCTCCACCACAGCAGCTACCTAACTCTTGCGTGGAAAACAGGCTGTCTCGAAGGTGCTCTGCCCCTGTGTCTTAACATTTCTTAGACCAGAACACACTGTGAGTACCCTTTGTGTTTAGAGAACTGTGAGCAGTTACAAGAGAGGAGGCAGGCCGTATCCTTGCTTTGAACAGTGTGCAGTTACCTAAATGAAGGTAAGACGAACAAATGGAAGGTCATGGATAGACCAAAGACTCTTCGGCCAATAGGAACCTGCTGTAAACTGACATATACAAGTTAACTGAATTTCTGAATCAGAGACAATTGCAAAACTTCTTCCTCCAGCCCTTGTGCCAATGCTTGGCAAACCTGATCCGCCTATTTTGTCCCAGAGTGTGAAGCTCTCAGATCACGAAGGCATTAAGCTGGGTTGATGGAGAACTTTGCAATTTCTTGCGGTCAACGTCAAAAGCTTCGTTTCTCATTGTACAGCACTGAATGTTCACTGACCGCAAGCTTTTCCTGAGAGTTGCTACTCTTGGTTTTCTCATGAAATTGCTGATATGAACTGATTCTCTCATGATTTTGCTTTTTTTTTTTTTTCTCCTGAACCTAAGTACAGCAAAACCAGAACATTTTAACTGGGGCTTCTAATGTCGTTTTCTCAATAAAAAGAGGGGTCATTAACGACGCTTAGGCTCCTTCCTACAAAGTTCATGATGCAGGCCTGGTTCTGATTCCAGGAGCATTCCCTACTTAACACATGAAGCGTTGTGGTCATGGGGTGAGAACCTATGCTTTCTTGTGAAAAGACCCGGATTCCAGGCCCAGCTCTGCACCCCCACTTAACTAGGTGACCTTGGCTAAATCACAGCACTGAACCTCAGCTTACCTCTAAAACAGGAATAATATTGATAATCATCTCACAGGATGGTCGTGAGAATCCAACGAGACCACGGATACACAAATAGTTTGCACAAGGTCGGTAGGCAGACGTGGGTAGAGGGGCAAGAGTGAGCAGAGTTCGTTTGTTTCTTTCATCCACTCCCCTTGTGACTTCCTTCCCCAGTTGTCCTTTCTTCCCCCCTTGGGCTTGAGGGAAGCTTTCTTGTGATAACCTATTCCTATAGTTAGATCCACAGAGAATTCTCTAAAAGAAACACAATAATTTTAGTACTTAGAAAATTTTCCCAGCATGTAATTTTTAGGGGACCAGGATTGTCTCAAGATTCATCCTCAAAGAGACCCTTTGTTTCCTGGTGGGCGTTAGCCTTGGATGGCTGAAAAAGGAAGGAATGCCTGACAATTATCAGTTCGATGAGAGGCCTCAGAGCATGAGAAATGAGGAGGTTGTTCTGTGTCGATTCTAGATATGTGGTGCCTCGGCTGCTCTAAATAGATAATCCAGGGTGATAATGAAGTAGTCACAAGGGTGAACCTTTGTAACAAGGCAGCCAAGGCACTGCTCACAATTTGAACCTTCCCGTTAGCCTTTTTAACATATTTTAAAGAGAGACTTTTAAATCATGAGCTAGCCTTGCCTGTCAGATTAATCGGCCCATATGGGGAACCTCTTTCTTAGCTTGGGAGAGACTCAGGAGGGGAAACTGCTGGAGATGAAAGCTGATGATCCAAATAGCAGGAAAAGGTTTATAGTTATGATTATTGTTTTCCTTCAGCTAATTTTAATTCTGATGAACACTAAGTTTTCGTTGGTACTTTTTGTTCCTCTAGTCTTTTTTTTTTTCAGTTATATTGTTCAGCCAAGTATTTCTTAAGCCTCTATGAAAACAACACTACATATTTTTTAAGCCCATGTAAACAAACATTTCCATGAAGACTGGCTTGAAAAATACATGTAGATGGCAGGCTGAAAGACCATCCCTGTTGTAAAAATGAGAAGATCTGTTAGATCGATTGATAGGTGGATAGATAGATAACACACTAGAACTTAATGCTAATTAAAATGGGTTAGAATTATGTTAACTCTTACCATCCTGTTCAGTCCCTTTCCGTTCCTGTAACAATCTAAACCAGCAGAATGCCTTGATATATTCTGATCCTTGGATGGCAGGATACATCTCCAGTCAAACTGTTCTAAAACAGATCATTTGTAAACAAGTATTTATAGATTGCCAGTAAACACCAGTCATTGTGCTAGACAACAGGAATAGATGTGCAATCATATATGGAAGCTCATGTGCAAGCAGATTGCTGCAAGGGCAACAGAGAAGCAGAAGTTCTCTCTTGTTCTGCGAGACCTCTGCCTGAGAGTTTAGGAGAGCCTTCAGAGAAGGGGGGCCAGTTGAGTTTGGTTGTGAAGAACCAATAGGAGTGTGTCAAGCAACTCCCTGAAAGGGGGGCAATGCTTGAAGGCATGGTAGCGTGAGGAGCGTGTCGTGGTAAAGGAACGACCAGCTTTCGGCTTTAAGCTCCTTGGAATGCTCCAAAAGTCGATTTTATATTTAAGCCAATAAATTAAAGAATGTGTACTTTAAAAGATTGAGTTACGTCTACCCTCCTTGGTCTTAATGACCTATTTCTCACAATTGCTAACGGAGGACTCAGTGAAGTAGCAATGGTCGGGCATGATCACTCTTGCTAACGAGCAAACTCCTTGCATTCGAGGGGAAAGAGGAAAGGGGACCACTTCGGGGCTCCCCCTGCCCAACAGAGATAAATATGGCTGGAATGTAACCACCACAGTGAAGCAAGTACCAGACTGATAGGTCATCTCTACTTCGATTCCGACCTTTCTCCTAAAGCAACACCTTCTGGTGACTTCCAGAGGGGGATGCTTGATCATCAGTAAGCAGTCAAGACTGAAACCTTATTTCCTATAAACTATGAATAAAGAGATGACTTATAAGGAAATCATCTCATTATTTCAAACAATAGGGAAATTTGAGAAAAAAAAAGTCAAGGACTTAATGCAGTTCTTGTTCCATCTTCTTTTTCTGAGAACAGTATTTTAAAGTTAGCTTCTCTAACAGGAAATAGGATAGCTTGACAAAAGGAACCGCAGCCCTATATCTAAACTGGCAGCATATTTGTATGGTGTGGAGCGATACATACGTTCACCACCCTTTGCTGGTTAAACTGTATTTCTTTATCATCTCCGTATTTCCACTTCTAATTCTGGAGAACTATTGCCTATAAACAGGTCAGCTCTCTAGCAGTTTTGAGCATGAGAAATGTTTTAAATGCCTAATTCCAACTTTATTAAGTAACATTTTCTCTCGTTCTTAATTGTAGTCCCTCAGGAACACACTTAACATCTCCCCATACATGGGGAGAAAAATAAATTTACCGCCGATTTCAACTGCATCAGATATGTGGCTATTTATGCTGTTTGTGGTTTTAAAAACTGACTGCTTGGATTAGGAATATCTATTGTACATTATTATGGTATAATGAACCCACAGAGAGCTGATCATTCTAATACTATGATATATGATGCTGCAGAATGTAAGAATCCCTCCAAATCAACATCAAGCCAATCTTTTAAATCTAATTTTGTTTAAAAATTGCTATAATTTGTTCAATTTAAAAAGCAGACATCTGGGGTGTCTGGGTGACCCAGTTGGTTAGGTTAAGTGGCCCACTCTTGATCTCGGCTCAGGTCCTGATCTCAGGGTCACGAAATGGAGCCCTGCATTGGGCTCCATGCTCAGCATGGAGTCTGCTTGAGAGTCTCTTTTCAACTCCTGCTGCTCCTTCTCTCCTCTCTCTCCCTCCCTACCTCTCTCTCTCTCTCTCTCTCAAATAAATAAATAAATCTTTAAAAAAAATAGAGAACATATATTTTCCATATTTTGGATTGGGAAGATTGTGTGTGTGCGTGTGTGTGTGTGTGTGTGTGCGTGTGTGTGTTATTTTGTCATTTTGGCTTAACTTTTGTGGGAGTGTAAAATTCTCTATTATTGGTTCAGACCCAAGGAGTCTCTGTAGGTGTGATAATGTTCCTGAGTGCTGAATCATAGGAAGTGAATAATTACAGATAATGGCCACCAGTGAAAATGTCATTAATCAGGAAACCATATCCAGATGTCTCCCACAATGTCCAAAGTCAAAGATAAAGCATCACATTGCCACTGACTTCTCCTCCTCCTTCCCTCACCCCCTTTCTTTCTCCTCCTTCATTCTCTCTCCCCTTTTCTTCTCTCCCTCTTCCTCCTCCTCCTCCACTTCCTTCTCATTCTCTT
Organism: Canis lupus baileyi; assembly: GCF_048164855.1. Lineage (NCBI taxonomy): Eukaryota > Metazoa > Chordata > Mammalia > Carnivora > Canidae > Canis > Canis lupus. The sequence continues at coordinate 51,528,844 of NC_132857.1, read as the reverse complement.
CTCCATCTCCTTTTCTTTCTTCAGTGTGGACTAAAATGGACCAACTGTCTACTCTGCCAGGGTATTATTCTTTTGCATCTGAAAACTTCAGCTAGAAAAAAATACCATCAGGTTTCCTTTACATGGTAAGAAAGACCCCAGCAAAGAAGCTTTTGAGGAAACCAGGCTTTATGTGCTTTGTGCTTGAGAAAGCAACCACATCATAGGACATTATGAGTAAAAGCTGCCACCAAACTCAGAGATCCGTGTTCTCAAATTTAAGAATGAATTTTACAGGGACTATTCTGGGGAGTTAGGAATCCAGACCCTAAAGAATTCTCTTACATTCTAAAACTGGATTAACAAGTAACAGCCAACTTAATTCACTTTCTTTTGTATAAAAGTCTGTCTTCATTTTTTTAACTTATCTTTTTCTATTCTCCTTTCAAACAAAGGTGTACATACTATATCAAATTTCCCTTTAAGTAGAATTTGGAGCAGTAAAGTTAGACTAATGCTATTGCAGATTTTAGACAATGTTTTGAGAAAAGAATGATTTTTAAGGTCAAGAATGGTTTAAGGAGAGGTCTTTTCAGATTCCTATTACAGCCAGACCTTTATTTATTTTTATTTATTTTATTTTTAGAGGGTAGGGAGGGGCAGAAGGAGAGGGCAGGAGAATCTTAAGCAGGCTCCATGCCTTGGGCAGGGTCCCTCACCCTGATCATGACCTGAGCTGAAATCAAGAGTCGGATGCCTAACCAACTGAGCCATCCAGGCAGCCCCAGGACAAGACCTTTAGTCTCAGGTCTAAAGTTAAAAAAAAAAAAAAAGGCTTGAATTTTTACTTAATTGAAAGAGAGAGAGACAGAGACAGAGACTGAGAATTGGACAGACACAGCATAGTGGGGCCACAGGATGCAGTAGAGGTTCTGGGCAATCCATGCCTCCCACATGGGACTCAGGTGCTTCAGTGGAGAACTTCGGGTAGTGAAGAGCCAACATGTGAAGAGGTAAGTAGTCTGGTGTCAATGGTCTAGACTGGCGCTCTACAACAAGAGAGGTGTAAGCCTTTTCCATGATATTACAATTTGAACAAAATATGCTGAAGCATTGTTTCTACAAATTTTGGTATTTTAAAACAATTTACATTTAACAAATAAATGGTCAAAATGAGAGCATTATAACCTCATTTGGCGAAACTTGTCAAGGGTATAAAAAGAAGCAAAAGAACGGATGCACCGATAAGCTTTAGACCAATCATGAGTCACCCCCTGGATTTAGGAGTGGATTCTGTTCTATTCACACCATAGGCTGAGAATAGGAGTCAAGTGTTTCCTAATGAAAATATGGGCTGCTTTGAGGAGATGAGGGCCTGGATCCCGGAGAGGCAATCACAGAGTCATAGTATACTTAAGGCAGAGCTCTTTCCCAGGTTAACTTGACCAAAACAAGAAGTACTGAAAGGTATCATATCCTAGCCCCCAGGAACAGCAGCTACCATCTGAGAAGATACCCTTTATCAACCTGTGGTGCCGTGAAAACATTTAGGACAAGTAATAGTTTTCACTATTTTCCCGTCGAATACCCAGGATACATCAGGTTCCTCTGTGGGAGGCACGTCCACGGCAAACTCTGAGAAGTTAGGTTGTGAGTTATGAGTAACAATTTATTCAGTGGTTCATAATTGAGCAAAACTTACCAGGCTGTCTAGCCACAGTGGTTAAGAACTACTGCTCTAGAGACAAAACTCTCTGGGTCTGCGCAGGACACGGCATTCTGGAATATCAGTGCTGCTGAAAACTTGCAATGTCTATTCTCTTTTCATCCCTCACCTAAGACTTGAAAAGCCTTTCAATCAAGCTTTCGTCACACCTAACTCAAGCTGGGACATTTTCTTTTCTGGGTCACAGAACTTCAAGAGCTGGTTAGGGCTTCCCTTAAGACCAGAAATATCCCAAACTGAAAAGAGGTTCTCACCATACATCAGTTGGGGTTCTCCAGAGAAACAGAACTAATAGGATATGTGTGTTTGTGTGTGTGTGTATATATATATATACATATATATATTTTTTTATTTACTTATTTACATTTATGTATATTTATATTTACTTATGTTTTATTTATATGATATGAATATGTATGTGCATGTATGTGCGTGTAGCTTATTATAAAGAATTGGCTCAAGAAATTTACGGAAGATAGCAGCGAGTCCCAAGATCTACAGCGACTCAGGAACCTGGAGACCCAGCAGAGCCACTGGTATAGTTCCATTCAAAGGATGGCAGGCTCAAGACCCAGGAAGAATCAATGTTTCAGTTCCAATCTAAAGGCAGGAAGAAAATAATGTTTTAGTCTGAAGGCCATTAGGCGGTAAGAATTCTCTTACTCAAGGAAGTGTCAGCCTTATTGTTTTATTTAGGTCTTTGACTGATTGGATGAGACCTACCCACATTATGGAGAGCAATCTGCTTTACTCTGTCTGCCAATTTAAATGCTAATCTCATCTAAAAACACTCTCACAGAGACACTCAAAATGTTTGACTAAATATCTGGGCACCGTGTAGCCCAGTCAGGTTAATCATCATACCCTAAAACATGGAAAATAGAACATAAAGATTTTAGAGTCAAACACTTGTAAATTTGAATCTCAAGGTTATCGCTGGCTTGTTTGCAACTTTGAACAGTTTCTTAGCCTCCTTGAGCCTTAATATTCTTATCTTCAAATTGGTGAATATATTGACCTTTTAGGTTGATGGTGTGAGGACTAAATTACATAACACACATGTAATAGATATGAGATAAATATAAGGCCTCGGCCTCTGTCTGGGGGTCTAAGTGTTTCACCTATATCTCTGGCAGAAACTACTTGAGACAAATTATTTCCTATGGTGGGTAATAGATCCTGCTGTTTTCTTACCAACACCTATTCCTCATTTCTCCCTTCTGTCTAGAATCCTGGCATTGTTCAAATATCAGATAGCAGGGCTCCAACTTACATGGACCTTAGAAAAGGCATAACCCTCCTGAATTCCGAGTGGAAAGACCACGACTGGTCCAAGCCAATCACAGTGCATGGTGATCCTATTCATCAGGTGCCTGTGGTCTAGGGATGAGCTTGTGAGCCTCGTTAGCCAATGAAAGAAAAGAGGGGTATGCTGAAGGACTGCTTCGAAAAATGTCTTCACTCACAGAAGAAAAACGAGTCAAAAATCCTGCCCTGGCTCTTCTTCCCTACCTTCCAAGTTCTGGGAAGACAAAATGTTGGGATAGGAAGTATCCATCTGGTGACCACGAAACACTGAGAGAGCAAGAACAAAGGTGATAAGGAGCCTGGGCCCTGGATGCTATTATTTGGGTACCACACCTCTGTCCAGACTTGCTATCCTGTCGCATTGACTTTCATAAAGTGAAAGTTTAGTTGGTTATTCTGTTGCTTGCACCTAAACGCATCCTAAATGACACAGGGGACTTTGCCAAGTTTGAACAGAACATTTCCAAATCATTGAGACTCAACCAAAGTTTTTAAACTCCTGCGACATGGAAACTGCCACCTTGGGCACTGGACCAAAATAGAACTCTATGCCTCTATCATCTACATTATTCAGATACGTATCTCAACAAGCATTTATTGTAGGCCTCCAACATATGAGACAGTGGGATAAGCCACACGGGAGAGAGAGGAAGCTACGAAGATAAGTGAGACCTGGATCTTGTCCTAAAGGAAACTTATAGGCCAGTTGGATAGACAAGAAACAATAAAACAAATGCAAAATCCATAGTTCAGGCCTTAAAAGGAAGCTGGAATCTACCTCTGTAAATCACTAGAGCATGCACCTTTCACATTTTACATTTTATTTTCACATGCCCAGAAACTTGAGCTAAAAGTGGAACAAAAAAAAAAAAAAAAAAGAATGAGGTAGTAGAATAAAATAGAAGACATTAAGCAAGAGGGTCTGAATCACACTCTCACACTTTACTACTCGAGTTGGAATATAGGGGCAAATGTGATTGATGCCTTAGCTTGGCGCCTCTGGACAAAAGACAATGAGAAAGGCAGCTTGCTCTACCTGGCTCCCTTTCAGCTCAGGAGTTGGAAAGCCAATACCGAACTGTATTTCTAGGTTTTCTGGCTCTAGTACAATATAATAAATAAGACTCTGGCAATTTGTGTTAGATTCTTGTACTAGGTCAGCAATTACTATGTGTGAGCGTGCTTCAAAACGACAATCCTCTCTGCTACACTCCAAATGGCTTTTCATATGTAGAAATATGATGTACTTTGTTCTTTGGTGTTTAAAGCTTAACTAGACAGAAATGACTCTTCATCATCTACAAAATAGCTAAAGTAAGTCCAAGACAACTCCCCAAAGTAGAATAAAATCCGGCATCAAAAGGCAGCATGTTCGAGTGGATAAAGATTATAGACTTGGGAGCCAGACAGAACCGAGTGCAAATCCTGGTTTTACAGTTTTTAGTCGTGTGACCTTGAGCAAGTTACTTTACCACCGTGAGCCTCAGTTTCTGAATTCAGAAAATAAGGATAACGACATATCCTTCCTAGAGTTACTGCAAAGGCAAATGACGTGAAATGTGTGGACACCCAGCTGGCCTCTGACACCCGCGCGTGTACTCAGTGAATGTTGTCGCTCTTCCCTGTCTCTTGATTTGGATCTTGCATATATTTTAGATTTTTATTAGTATAATCAACTCATAACTAGACAGTAGCAGTAGTACACATAGTACAGAGTGGCGGATAATCCCAATTACTTCATTTTTTGCTTTTAAGTGCTTATCTGTAATTGCATTTGATTGGGGATAAGTCTTAGGAGAGTTTATAAGGCTTCAAAAACTTACATAAAATCAGGGCACCTGGGTGGCTCAGTGGTTGAGTGTCTGCTTTCGGCTCAGGTCATGATCCCCGGGTCCTGGGATCGAGTCCCTCATCAGGCTCCCCATAGGGAGCTCCCTTCTCCCTCTGCCTATGTCTCTGCCTCTCCGTGAGTGTCTCTCATGAATAAATAAACAAAAAATTTTTAAAAACTTACATAAAATGAATTTGAGATTAGTTGGAAATCTCTTCCTTTTGTCTTTTTTGAAGAATGGTATTCAATGACCAGCATGAAGTGGGAACCTACTATGTGTGTGCTGTGTTCTAAGCAGAAGGAAGATGGAGGTGGGGATTTTTTATAAAAAAGAAAAGGACATTGTTCACTCTCAGAGAACTAGTAAACGTTGAACTCTGTCCTTTTCTCTTTCTTGCCCTTCTCTCTGCTTGTTGCTTATGATTCACATTCCTTCAAAGAGGGAGAGTTCAGGGCGGTTGGGTCTGGACAGGGGCATGGTTATTCTTTGTTGCCCAGATTCCTGTGGCACCACACTCCATGAATGATTCAATGGGTCAGCTAGTTGTATGTGAGGAGTAGGAATGGTATTTGGCAGGATGTCAGGGGGAGGTAGGGATGCAGATTCTCACAGGGGATGTCAGAGCCAAGGACCACATATCTCTTTACGAGGAGTCAGGCAGGGCAGGCCCACTTGGGGTGGATGATAGAAGAGGATACAGTGTGGAAGAAGGCCTGAAGCTAAGACAGCAAAATAGTGGGGCTGGGGCTGAGTAGGGGAGGGGAAGACACAGTTAACAGGGGATTTCAGGGAGAAGCAGAGAAGCCTAGCGATGTTTTCAGATGCTTTCCATCTGATACGTGTTGTGAAACTCCTGTTTCACTTCTTTACTTAGAGTAAATATCTTCATTGTTCTTCTAGATCCCATAGCCCGACTGGAGTTTCCCTGAGTGTGACACGACACAGTGTCTTGTCTGGGGAGGAGGGGTTACACATCACCAAAGTAGTTAGATAAATAGGAACAATATATAAGGAAAGATAATATTAGGAGACAAAGCCCAATCCCCAGCCCCATCACTTCCTGCTTGCCCCCTGTTTGAACTCTTACTATTGCTTCCAAGAGTGTCATTGTGAAAAAATATAGTGCTTTTAGAGAAACATTGGGTCCAGAAGTAGAGAAGGGAAGAAATTTCAAGAAGTAAAGTAAACGTTAAAAAAAAGTAGTAAAGCGAAAGTAGTAGAAGAGAGTTAGCTGGTGACTAACACGGCAGAAGGCCTGGCATGCCGTTTGGCGTCCCTCTCCTTAGAAATCCCTCACCCCACTTGATGAAGGGAGAGAAGGAAGGGAGAGAGGAAGGGAGTGAAGAAAGGAAGGATGGGAAGAAAGAGGAAATGGAGGAGGGGGAGGGGGAAGGACAGGTTGGGGTGGAGGGAGGGAAGAGAGAGGAGCTCTCACAAAAATGACCCTGGCGATATGAAGGATCTATTATTACTTCACTTGTACACACGTGAACTGGTTGAGGCAGTGGTGAATCCACTTTCATGGCCATTCAACCAGTTGAATCCACTTTCATGCCCAGAGGAGCACAACATCTGATGACGCGGGTTTGATGAGAGGAGACCCGGGACAGTGTTGTTGGTGCGTAGAGCACATGGGTGAGAGGTGGGTAAAGGGCGTATGGCAAGAAGGAAGTAGGCACTGGGGTGAGAAGTCCTAGGAGGCAGAAGAGAAGGGAAATCATGAAAGGACTAACTCCAGCCTCTCTACTTCCCCATCAGAAGACCGGGCTTTGGCTTCTATATGCCCATTTGACAACGGTGTGGTTCTGAAGTGTCAGGCTGCTTTCAAGACCACATGGGTGAAACGGTTGACGAGGATGAAGGAGGGCACTTGTGATGAGCACTGGGTGTTGTGTGGAAGTGTTGAATCACTTTATTGTACACCTAAAACCGATATCACACTACAGCTTAACTAACTGGACATCTAATTAAACCTTAAAACAAACAAATGACAACTTGGGAAGCTTATTAAAAGCATATCCCAGGGGTGCCTGGGTGGCTCAATCAGTTAATCAGGATCCTGGGATCGAGCCCCACATCAGGCTCCCTGCTCAGCATGGATTCTCTCTCCTGCCATGTTCTCCCTCTCTCTCTCAAATAAATAAATAAAAAATATTTTTAAAATATAAAATAAAAGCATATCCTCCTGAGCAAGACATCCCAAAATTCTGATACGGCAGGTCTGATATATGTGGATTCCAAGTGATTCTTTTTTTTTTTTTTTAATTATTTAATTCCAAGTGATTCTGACATGATCGGTTCTCAGTACACGTTGAAAAACAGTGGAGGGCATGGCCTGGGAGCAGCTGATTCATGAGTCTTGACAACATAAATGTCCAATAGCAAGTGGTGTTGGCCCTGTTAGACCTGATAGGACCAAACATAAATAAGTCACAGTCAGGTACCACTCCGAAAAGGTCTACCCATTTTGGTCTACATTCTTTGGACAACACGACCCTGCCTTAAAATGCTGGCTCAGGTTCGGGTTCCGGCAGCTTGCTATGGAAAGGCACTGAGGAGTTACTAAACAGCTGCGCCCAGGGCACTGCATCCATACACTGCATCCATACACTGCAGTTACAAATAAAACCCAGTTTAGAAGTAGTTCTCAACGAGTACATTATCGCATCCTTTGATAGTGTGCTACCAAATTTAGATCAGCAGATAATTCTTATTTTTGCTACAGCAGATAATGTTGGTGATTTTATCACATTTTTCAGAAACGATATTGAGCTGAGTGGGTTATACATCGCCGGGCAGTGTTCTAGGTAAAGAAATAGGTAGAGTCAAAAAGTACAACGTGAGAACAACGTGGACTCTCCGCAAGTTGCATGTTTACTGGAACATGCCAAAACCTTGCCTTGGAAATGTCTAAGAGTCCTGAAAGGGCAAGTGACAGTTCTACACAGTTAGAGACATGACAGATGGGCTACTGATTGTCTTAGTTTTATAGATGCAAAAGAATCTCTCTGAGTGAACTATCTAATATTCTAGAATCCAATGCGTCTAGGAATACCAAAACTCTGAGATCCGACCCCACACACACTGTGGTGGGATCCGGCATTAAGGAACAATCACATCTCACTAGAGTATTGCATACAACCTATATGGACACAGTTTAGGCAGCAAAAGCTGAAAAGTGGGCTGGGGGAAAGGAGAAGCAGCATAGAATGGACAGAGCCGGAGCCTCTGGGACTAGGTTTCCAGAATGAAGGGCTGACGCCACAGATTCCCTCACAATCCAGAATAATTCTGATGCTTAGGATTCTCGTGGGTGGGGCAAAACATTAAAAGTCTCCACGAAATGAGGATCATTACAATTAAGCCATCATAGCTAGCTTAAATAAGAGTCCCTGTAAATAGACTCTGAGTCAGGGAGAGGCAGGCCAAAGCTTCACTGGGCATTGATACCAGGGGATGGGCCTGCATGGAAGTAAGGAAGGCAAGATGAGACATGGGAGGCGTTGGCCTGCACTCTGGTTGCAATTGAGTCTTTGGCTGATGGTATAGGGAGAACTGAGATGGCCGTTTAGAGTTGTCCCAAAATGAGGCAGCAGATTTCAAACTTGGTGCTTCCTCATCAGCCATCTGGCATTGGCCTCTCCCTTGAAAATGGTTACAACCTTGGGTAAGGCAGGGTTTAGTGAGGTACACAGCTGTGTCTCAGCAGCTGATTTCGTGTATTAGTCACCTTGGGTGGCCATAACAAAATACCATAGACTGGGTGGCTTAAAATTAGTAATTTATTTCTCACAGTTCTGGAGGCTGGAAAGTCCAAGATCAAGGTGCTGGCTGATTTGGTTTGTGGGTGAGGACCCTCTTCCTGACTTGCACAAGGCTGCGAGTGTGTCTCACTGTGTCCTTACATGGTGGAGAGAGAGAGAGAGAGAGAGAGAGAGAGAATGCTCTCTGGTCAGTCTTTCTCTTCTTATGAGAATGCTAATCTCTTCACGGGGTTCCCACCCTCATGACTTCATCTAAACCTAATTACCTCCCAAAGGCCCAACTTCCAAATACTCTATCAAGGGGTGGAGCTTCAACATACGGATTTTAGAGGGACTCAATTTAGACCATAGCAGGAATATCAACCCAAAGGAGGGAATCCAGACAGAGCAGGAAAGTATTTACTACAATAGTATAATTTGAGGTACAGCTTGGGATAGAAACCACTGAGCAGGGGTTTTGTGGGAAATGACAAACAAAGACATGTCTTGGCCCCTGACAAATAAGTGGTTGGCAGGGACTGACCAAGTTACCATTGCCCCGGGGGAACAGGCTGGCTTTGGATGGGCTTCCATTCCCAACAGGAAACTGGAGACTGTCTCAGGAACTGAGATAAAGCCTCTTCCTAAAAAATAGGAAATCTCATTGATGCAATCATCAATGGGAGAAGGCAACAGTTCAATATTTATGTGCATATACATATACAGAGGAAGATCCTACTTTCTCCAAATTCAAGGCATAGCGTAGTAGAAGCAATTCCAGATCTTTGGAGGATCTGGGCCTTGGCCCATTGAGTTGCTTGTTAGCCACTTAGAACAAGGCTGTTACACGAATTGAGAGTTTTCACTCAGTATCTATAGCAGCTTAAAGTTCAAACTTCATCAATGCTATTTTATTGATTTTATCTGCTGTTATCCATGACAACATATTTTTTATTTGCCGTGCTCCGAAGGTGAGGATGTGAAAGTGGGACACCAATGACATCTATAGAACGCCTCAATGCTGTAATGCTGTAGGGAACATTTCACAGATTTCAGTTTAAAGCAGAGTATACAACCTCTAAGCCTGGATGAAGCCACCAAACTCCCATTCACGGGACCAGAATATGTGCCCACTTTGGGTTCATTTTCCCAGATTCCGCATTTAGAAGCTATAAAGCTCCTGTACCTTGAAGAAAACGAATTGACAATCTGCTCCGTATTTTACAATTTATAATGAAAGCTAGCCCAAAATACTCATGATTTGGAAGATTCTATTAGTCCTTTTCCGCCCTCCCCCACAAACTAACCTGTGTTTTCCCCCTGATGTTAAGGTTTAGTAGTCTTACATGTTGCCTTTGCTTCCCCAATGTATCTACCTCCACCCCTCCTTTAGCTTCACTTCAGAACTTTCTGTGAATCAGTAACATTTGAATTTTGTAGTCAGAGCGCAAGAGTATATATCTTGGATATACAATTCATTCTTATAGTCTTTTCTGTCTGTCTTGAAAAAGTCATACTAATCAATGCCAATCCTGAGTTTTCACACCAAGAATTTGTAGTGCCAATTAACTCAAAATTTCTATCGTGTATGAAGATTTATGATTACTCCAGTGATGTCTCGCCTTGCTAAAAAGCAGGCCCTGAGTTTGTTAACACAAGGTATGTCCTCAAGGATGAAAGAGTAACTTCAGAAAAATGAAGCTTCTTATGTTGATTATTTGAAGAGAAACCCGTGTTTAAATAGAATCCAACTCGTTCATTTATTTTTCCTTATGTCATTTATATGATACATTTCATCCTCTTAATCTTTTTTCTTTTACCTTAGAAACTACGATTTAATTAATTAATCATTTGATTTAATTTTCTTTCTCAAAGTCTTACTTTAAATTCCAGTTATTTAACATTCAGCGCCGTATTAGTTTCAGGTATGGAATTTAGTGATTCAACCTTCTGTACAACACCACACGTGCCGGTGCTCATCACAACAAATGCTCTCCTTATAGCCTTATGTTAACTTATAAACAGATCTTTAAAGTAATTCTGATGCAGGTCAGAAATATTATCTTTATGTCAGTGTTTCTGTTGGCCAAAAAAAAAAAAAAAAAAGAAAGACATGGCTTAAGTTATAATAACAATATCCTCTATAATTCAACAACAAAAAATTAAGCCTGTTGCCTATAATAAAATTAATACAGTAACCATATGTATAGAAATGATCATCTAAACATTTATTTGAATTACATAATTTATAAGTTGCTAGATTATTGGATGATAAGTCAGTGACTCATATTTAACAATCTGCTCAGACTTTTCACTTTGAAAAATAAGACAAATTAACAGTCCAATTCAGAAGAATGTTTTTAGGTATGCTTCCCTTGAACAAATTCTCCAAAAGATTAGGCATTTGTGTAAAGGAATAAATAATTACCAAAAGAATGCAATTGTTATCTCCATGGCTAAACTACAGAACTCGGCAAAGAAAAATATTTCACCCATGCAAAATCATTTGTCATGTCCCCTCCAAGTAGACAAATGGTAATTCCTACATTAGGCAATGTGTTCTGCTTTATTCTCTTTCATCGAGGCCAAACTTTAAGCTCTGGTGTGGAGAGAGGGAGTTGTTAATGCTAAACTTTGCAGGTAATCCCACTGCTATTGAAATCCCAGAGGAAAGTAACATTTATCAAGCACTTAATTCATTGAGCCAGGCCTGTACTTGCTAATGCTCCAATATGTCATTTATTCATTCATTCATTCAGCAAATACTTATTAAATGTGTACTGTTGGCCAAGCACTGGAAATACCAGAAAGAAAACATCAGGTTCCATGTTTTTAAGAAGTCGAATCTGGTTCTCTTATCCAGATCATTCTGTTACCTCACAATAACTGAAAGAAAAAAGTATTAGGATCCATTTTTATTTTGATGATGAGGACACGGAGACTCAGAAGGGTTCAATGATAACGTCCCAGGTCAGATGCAAGGCTTCCGGTCAAGTCCATCAGACTCCAAACCACATTCTTGCTCCGTTTTCCCTTTGCTGTTAGTGGAGAAAACACTTTTACACTCTATTTGGACGGTAGGAAGTGAAATGTCAGTTAAGCACTCAATGTCAAAATGCAATGATGTACAGTCTGAAAGCTTATCTTATCTTTTTTTTTACTTTCTTTATGTCTATCACTTACATAAAAGATGCCTACAGATGGTTCTTTGCCTTCCCCACAAATTAGGAGAAGAGACAAAACTGCATTGTATGGCAAGCAAACAATCTAGTTGTCATTCGTTGGTGCTGGTTTTCACAGGAGTCAAAACCCAGCGAGACTCCAATCCAGTCAGGGCTGCTAATCTCCAACAGTATGTTAGTTGAGGTCCTTGAATGTGATTCAAGCTCACTTCACAGTTCGTTTCTCCTTGCCTGAGGATTCTTAGTGCTAACTCCTATTTTCTATGGATAAATGCTGCCGCTAGACAAGGGCAAGCATTTAGTTTTACTGTGGGGGGTACTTTGAAAGAATGACCTGGGGCTTGGCCGAAGTCCAAGTCCATTGGAAACTCCCCTCTAAGCTGTGCATTTTTAGGCTGTGGTCATCTTTGGGATTTCCCCCAAAAAAGTTCTCTGTCATGGCAGAAATTTAACAACCCCATTTTCAGAATAGTATACAAAGCCAGGATGTCAAAGTGAGTATGAAATAATTTGCTTTGCATCTTCATTTCTCCATTCTTCTTCAACCCTTCCTCATTCTTAAATCTTTTTCATTTGTGTATTCTTAAATCTTTTCCTATTTGCATATTGAAGTCTTCTTGTAAAAGTCTCTGCTTCCCCTCCAAAATGGTGCACTCAACATTTCCTGACAGTCTATGTCCCATAGAATTCTAGGTACTTTTGGTTTATTATAACCAAGACGAAAAAGAAAGTTTCTAAATAGCATCTGACAGGCTTCTAAGGTAATAAGAGTTACAGACTAAATGTTTTGCCAAATACAATGATACAATTCATGTTTCTAGCATGGTTAAAAAGCTGGAGTAATACATATCCATCAGCACACAAAAAAGATATATTCAGAAACAAGAGGTCCTGCCGATTTAAGTTGTTGGTAAAAGCACTAGATGCTGGATCTTACTTGTTGTTCAGCATACTAAAAATTTTAACCTTGGAAATGGTTCCTAGAATAGCAGACTGTTATGAAAAAGATCCTCATTGGTGGAAAGGTATCAAATTATCTACATTACTCATATTGTTTTATTTTCCAAATAGGCCCACGACCTCCACATGTACTAGAAGACCAGAGGTATATTCAGAAATTACTGGTCAAAAACTATCTGTGACCCAGATACTGTTTGGATTTGCATGAGATGTTTCCAAAGCAGTCCGGGAAAGCCCACAAATTCAAAGCAGCCTCTTTATCCTCACCCCATTTCTGCTGAGTCCAGGAACCTTATTTCATTTCCTGCATGGTAGGCATTTTTTAGGGACTAGGTAAGCCATGACATCTGCACTGCTTTCTGAGTCATTGTCGTGAAATGATACATACTTGGGTGTAGTACAGCTACTTGGTTCCCAGAGAAAACAAACAAACAGAAGTCAGCTAGGAACTTGAGTTTTGCTAAAAACAAAGACAATGTACAATTCAAAATGTTTTTATTTATTTTTTGAAAACAAGGCCTTCAGCTTTCAAGTTTCCAAATGATATTTTCTAACCCTGAGAAAATATTTTAAGTGAGAGCTTTTGCTCTCTGTGCCTCCTACAGGCCCAAGCCATAGTGTGTGAAGGCAACTGGTCAGGCCTCTTCCCAGAACGTCTGTCTCTGGTGGATTGAGACCCAAACTGCCTATTCTGATAGCCCAGAGGGGCAGGTATTCATAGAAAAACCCCTGTGTTCGAATAGACTTGAAAATAATTCCGTCATTTTTATCTATTTATGTGGTAAATATTTATTGATACTATTAACTGTTCAACATGAGAGTGTCCTAGGTTCTGGACAGCTATACATAGTAAAATATAGTTCCTGCTCAGAATTTAGGGTACAGTGTATGGGAATGAGGATGAAGCATGAATACAAAAGCCCCCATAGTATATTATAAAATTACAAATAAAGAGGAGAGGGACTTCAGAAGTGGAGGAGGAAATAACAATAAGTCTCTTGCTAGTCAGAATGGAATATACTTAGGGATAGTATTCAGATTTCTTAAATCACTGATGTAGGGAATAGAAGCTAGCACATTACTGGGAAATTCCTAGAACAACTACCAAAACAAAAAACTAAATGGTTAATCTTACCATCCTCTCAAGAGAGGAATAAAGTTGAATAGAAAAGTGTCATTGATGGGACACCTGGGTGGCTCAGTGGTTGAGCGCCTTCCTTTGGCCCAGGGCGTGATCCTGGAGTCCTGAGATTGAGTCCCACATCGGGCTCCCCACAGGGAGCCTGCACCTCCCTCTGCCTGTGTCTCTGCCTCTCTCTCTGTGTCTCTCGTGAATAAAGAAATAAAACTTAAAAAAAAAATAGCGTCATTGAGTACTTAGATTATAGTGGGAGTGGTTGAGATATTAAATTCTCAACTCGTAATAATATCCTGGTATCATCTGCTTTTTTGTTTGGTTGGGTTTTTTTCATTTGCTTTATTTTTAGGATGAAGTGATGAGTGGAGAGGTCAAGTAACGTGCCCAAGGTAACACAGATTTAAAAAATGGTAGCGTTGGGATTAAAAGCAAAAGCCAGCCAGCTTCAACTATGTGACTTTGAATCAGCAAAGGCCAACGAGGAGAGGAAACACAAAGCACATGAAGCAATTTCAGGATTTAACCAACGATTTAAGCCAAGGAAGCCTAGGCCAGTTTGCACCGAGGTAATGAACAGCCTCCACATGTTGGTGGTTTCTGGCGACAAAGTCTGTTCCTGGCTCTCATTTGCATGTTTGCTGCAGGTCTACTGGGGCTCTGCTGTGAGCTCTCTTCACTCCAGGGTCCAGGCTGAAGAAACTACCCCCTCCTTTGGGTACTACAGATCTCATTGCTGGAGGGAAAACCCCTTAAAGCTTCTGCTTGGAAGTGGCACATACCACTTTGCCCTCATTTGGTTGAGCAAAGTAAGTCACATGAGCAAGCCTGAGGTCAGTGGGGCTGGGATGTGTAGTTTGTCTCAAAGAGGAGTGGCAAAGATCTGAAGGAGAATATGCCCTATCATCACCTGCCCTCAGTCGTGTCCTACCCCTCCCTGCCTTCTCCACCCCGTATTTACCCTGTCCCCAAAAGAGACGATCCAAAATTCCTCCTTCCTCGTGAGCCTAGGCCCCATGTTCAGGATCTTGTGATATTCTCTGTATCAGGTCTACATGTTGTTCATTTTGATCCACAGAGCTATAAATAAAATAATAAATATTTGTCCCCTACACACTCAGTGTACAATGACCAAAAAAGAGCAAGATAACCTCAGCAGACGTTGCCACATGGTCAAGGGGAAAAGAGGAGAATTGCAAGAATCTCCGGGTCACCGAAATCCCAAGATCGCACAGGGCAACCACAGTGAGGTGCCACTGGCGCGGGGGTGGCACTGCAGATCTGGGGCAAGCTTCATCTGTGGGCCAGGGTGACACACTCTGAGATGGAAACAAAAGCAAAGGTTTGATTTCACCTGGATTGGACTTTAAATAACTGAAAATGAATCTTCATCCCGGCTACGGGAAGTAACCAAGAGTTCTGGGATCAGCTGAAGATGTTTTAAGGGACAGAGAAGGGAAATTCAATAGAACACTGGCGAAAAACAGCAGCTAGAGGAACTGCAAAATCATTGCATGTTTCTACCTCACTGGGTTCAGAATTCTTGTAAAATCAGAATTAGCAGATGGGGGGGGCGGGTATCAGAGATGACTACATTTTCTATCCTTGATGGCTGGGAAAACGCTGATACTATACATAGACATTGGGAAATAGAGGAGAAAACAGATTTCAGAAAGGAGGCGATGGCTCTAACTTTGGATATTTTAGATTTGCTAAGTGCTCAACATCGAGCTAAGTATTATAATCAAGAAAAAGTGAAAGAGCAGAATTGTAAGAAGCATGTTCAGATTCAGGAAGCTCACAGTGTATTGGGCTAAGTAAGACTTAACTTACAAGAAGCAAAGGTGGCAATGTAATGTTCAGATTTAGTTGTTGATCCACTTTTAATGAACGTGGAGATTTGGGAAATTCATTCTCTCTCATCTTCCTGCACGGTGCTGAGACTATGCCCTATCTGTCTCAACACTGCCTTTATCACTCCTAATGATGTCTGTCCAACGTCTTTGGCTAGAAAACCCGAACGTCAGAGTTTCCAAGTATTTCTCTCTCTCTTGCACAACATACAACCTTCATTGCTGAGGAACATCCTTGGACAGGCAGTTCTTAAGGACAGAGAGAAAAGGGCACAGTGAGATGGGGATAACATTGATGGCCTCAAAACCTAAGCCACAAAGAAGTCTGGCTGGGTATATGTTCTGCCTGAATCACATGTCACGGATAGAGACATCCTTGGACCATTCTTATAAGAATTTATTCACCACCATGGAATGGCTCATTTTTTCACTTTCCCCTTTCTCCAAGGTAATCAAAACTCAACAAATTATCATCTCTTCTCTATCACAGCTATACAAGTATTTTTCAAAAACATGTTATTTCTCTTACCGTGTAAATGGTTTATTCTCATTTTAATAAAATATTTAATTATCTTATTTAGTTAACATCTTGCATAATATGTTAATATTAACAATGTATATTTATTTATTCATTCATTTATTTAACATTTTATTTATTTATTCATGAGAGACACACAGAGAGGGGCAGATTCATAGGCATAGATAGAAGCAGGCTCCCTGTGGGGAGCCTGATGTGGGACTTGATCCCAGGACCCCAGGATCACAACCTGAGCCAAAGGCAAGATGCTCAACCACTGAGCCACCCAGGTGCCCTAATATTAACAATATTTAATTAATTATCATTTTAAGGAATAAATAAATATATTTAAGTCTCTGCTTTGATTTCTAATACACTTAACAACAGCTACGTCCCATATTTTATCAGTTGTATTTTTTCAGTTTGATTGAAGTATAATTGGCAGATAAAACTGCATGATATTGAAAGTGTACATTATAATGATTCAATAGACATGTACATTACGAAAGGATTCCTCCCATCTAGTTAATCACATATTAATCTTCTTTGTGTGTGTTTTTTGTGAGAACATTTATTTATTTATTTTTAAAGATTTTATTATTTATTCATGAGAGACAAACAAAGAGAGGCAGAGACAGAGGCAGAGGGAGAAGCAGGTGCCGTGCAGGGAGCTCAACGTGGGACTCCATCTCCAGACCTGGGGTCACATCCTGAGCCAACGGCAGATGCCACCCAGGCGCCCCAAGGTGAGAACATTTAAATTCTACTTTTTATCATATTTTAATTATGTGATACAGTGTTATCAAGTACAGCCACAGCCACCAGGTTATACATTAGATCCTCTGACATTATTCATCTTATAACTGAAAGTTTGTACCTTTTTACCAAGCTCTCCATCTTTCCTCCATTCTCCAGCCCCTGACAGCCAGTTTTCTATTCTCTGTTTCTGTGAGTCTGACTTTTTATTTAGATCATTCCATGCAGTATTTGCCTTTCTCTGTCTGGCTTATTTCATTTGGCATAATGCCCCCAAGCTCCATCCATGTTGTCTCAAAGAGCAAGATTTCCTTCTTTCTCATGGCTGAATAATATTCCATCATATATTCTTTATCCCTTCATCCATTGATGGGCACTTTGGTGGTTTCCGTACTCTGGCCATTGTGAATAGTGCTGCAATGACCGAGGGATGTAGATACCTCTTTGATATCCTGTCTCTGTTTCCTTTGGATATATTCAGATGAAAGATTGCTGGATCATATGGTAGTTCTATTTTTGATTTTTTGAGGAACCTCCACGTTTATTTTCCATAGTGGTCACCCCAATTTGCATTCCCATCAAGAGTGCACAAGGGTTCCCCTTTTTCCACATCCTCACCAATACTTATCTTTTGTTGTTTTTTTTTCTTGACAGCCATTTTAACAGATGTGAGGTGATTATCTTATTGTGGTTTTGATTTGCATTTCCCTGATGATTAGTGATGTTGAGCACCTTTTCAGATCTTGAAGTTAGCCCCTAATCCATTTTAAGTTGATTTTGGTATGGTATAAGACAGGGCTACGGTCTCATACTTTTGCATGTGACTGTCCAGTGTCCCCAACTATAACTCATATTTTATAAAGCTTGGTAGGATCCTAAATAATCTTTAAGAACACAAATGTATCCTGAGACCAAAAATTTGAGAACAACTGAGCTACATCATTCACTCTACCCTTATAGTCTACAAATCAATGATTGTCATTGTCTATGCTTTGTCCAATATCTACAATGAACATCATTAGTTTTGCTTGGACCAGGGACTATCACTTGTGTTTGAGAATGAAGGAGAGCCCACTGGAATCAAAGCATCTTTGTATAGGGACTGTGTCATTTTCATCTCTGTATCTCTAAAACCTAGCCCAGAGCTTTACACAGTATTTGTTTAGTAAAGATTTTTAAACAAAAGTACAGAAGTGATCACTTCTGTTTTTAAAAAGATTTTTAGGGCAGTCTGGATGGCTCAGGGGTTTGGCGCCTGCCTTTGGCCCAGGGTGTGATCCTGGAAACCCAGAATCGAGTCCCACATCAGGCTCCCTGCATGGAGCCTGCTTCTCCCTCTGCCTGTGTCTGTGCCTCTCTCTCTCTCTCTCTCTGTGTCTCTCTCATGAATAAATAAAGAAAATCTTAAAAAATAAATAAATAAAATAAGATTTTAAAAAATTTATTTATTTGTGAGAGAGACAGAGACAGAGCAGGAGTGGGGAAGAGGGGCAGAAGGAGAGGAAGAGAGACAAGCAGACTCCCTGCTGAGCTGGGACCCTCCCCCCCCACCCACCCAAAGGCAATGACTACAGCAATATGATGATGTGGGGCTCTATCCCAGGACCCTGAGATCACAACCTGAGCCAAAGTCAGACACTTAACAGACCAAGCTACCCAGGTGCCTTGATAATTTAACTTCTTGATTAAAAAATGGATTTCTTGGTTTGCTTCAGGTTCAAAGGAGAATCTGAAATGGTATTAATGATGATAAAATGAGAAAGCACTTAAGTGACCTACCCCCAATAGATCTGAACAGACAACAAACAACATTATATTTAAAACTACTGGGATGCCTGGGTGGCTCAGCGGTTGAGCATCCGCCTTTGGCTCAGGGGTGATCCCGGGGTCCTGGGATCGAGTCCTGCATCCGGCTCCCCACGGGGAGCCTGCTTCTCCCTTTGTCTGTGTCTCTGCCTCTCTCTCTGTGTCTCTCATTAATAAATAAATAAAATCTTCTCCAAAAAAATGCAGCAATAAAACAGTAACAGTTAACCTTATTTGAGTGCTTCATGTGTCAAACTCCAAGCCAATCACTTTAATTTGTCAACTCATTTATTCCTGAAAAATAACTCCAGGAGTTAGGTGTTATATTCTCAATTAACAGACAATACTGATAGGTGCAGAGACAACAGCCTGCAGCTTGCCTAAGGTCACACACCTAGGGACAGAGATTGGATTCTGACTCCACCTACGTGTACTAATTCCCTCGAAAATGAGAAGAGCTCTTCAGAGCTTTTCTGTCCATTATGCCATCCTTTTCTCACAGCAACCCCGAGTCAGGTGAGAGGCTCAGGTCATAGCTCTAGCTACAAATACAGAAACTGAGGTATAGAGGAGTCCTGCAAATTGCCACAAGTCCCACATTCGGTGGGGCACAGAGCAAAGTCCTGCCCAGAGGCATGTCCTGCATGGGCATGGAGCCACCATCCTCAAGGGAAGCTATGAAGTCGAACCAACCCTCCTACAGTGGTTGCCCCACTGACTGAGGTAAAGATAGAATCTGTCTAAAGTCTGTGTTTCAGGGACTAAAATCCTATTCAGTACAACAGTTCAGCTACTTTGAGTACCATTGCTTGGTGAGTGAAAGTGTACGATTTAGCCAAAGGGAAAAGCTAGTTGTATGTAGGCTAGGAGTTGAAGGGGAGATGACTTACGGTAGAGAAAGGGAGGAAATGTAGCAAACAGAGGCGAGAAACATTGAGTGCTCTATAAATAATTCCTGCCCGCACTGATCTTTTCCTGAGGTATAAAGAAGAACAAACAAAGAGATCAAGATTTGGGTTTGGGTTTGGGGCTTTTTACTAATACTGTCGACATGACCTAGGGTAAGTCACAATATTCTTGAGTCTCAATTTTATATCAGTAAAATGAGGAGGTTGAGCTAGATGAATAATTTTCCATTTTCTCCCATACCACTCCCAGCCTCACTGCCAAGAGATAAAACTCTCAATACAGTGTGTCTTTCCAGGAAAAATATTTAATGTATATTCAAACTACACACAAACATACATATATGCATGGGTATATATGTACCTTTTTTGACACAAATAATTTTCTGCAACTTGCATTTTTAACTTAATTATAAACCCTGAAGATCTTTCTGTAACAATACGTACAGATTTATTTTTCCTTTAAAAATAGCTATTTAGTATTCCATTGTATGAAGGCACCATAATTTATTTAGACAGATCCCTATTGAAAGACATTTAGGTTGTTTCTAATTTTTTTGGTTGTTGTTATTACAAACATTGCCGTTGAGAGCCTCCTGGAACAATTTAAATCTTCAGTGTTTGTCAGAGAATACATCACTCTTTGTGGAACTCCTGAAGCATCGCCACGAAGCCCCAGGGTTCCAGGAAACACAGTTTGAAAACCACTAAACGAGATGATCTTAAATTTCCTTTTCTCTCAATTAAATGAAACTCTTTTAACCTTTAGTGTTTGTTTCACAGTATTTTGCAGTGTCTCCTGACGGTTTTGAGTGAATAGATAGGTTTTTGTCTTTCAAACCTAGATCATAATCAGCTTCGGGCTATTGATTGTTTAGCACTTTCTGCATTCCTCAAAGCCTAGACTCCACCGAGGGAGGCCTGAGAAGTGCTCCACAAACATATGGTGGATGGTATTAGAAGACAACTGGGTTGGTAAAACAGAATACTTAGCTATACTTCTCCATTGATTGCAGTTGGCAAATAGAGTGTGGGTACCTCGCAGTTACCCCTGGTTTCCACGGAGAGTCTCTGGGTGAGACGCAGTGTAACTGTCACTCAGACCAAGGGGAAAGGGGAAATGGGTAATCCCTCCACGCACGCTTTGCATTTCCAGGGTGGCCGGCCATGCACAACTCTGGTGGTACCATGAAAGTTGTAGTCTGGGTGAATGTTGCCTCCTAGACTTGGGCTCCAGTTGGCTGAATTCAAGTAGAATACAACGTGAATTGTGCCCCCAGAACTGCCCAGGGCATTAGCAGAATACATACCGCCTTCTCCTCTATTCTGAGGAAATTTCTTGAATCCATTACTGTCTCAGTGACTTGAATCTCTAGCGCCTCCCATTCGACTTACTGGTTCCATGTGAACACGCTGGTCTCTTGCGTCACCAGAGCAGTGGTCATAATAATGACAATGCTGATAAATCCCTTGCCTACATCACGTCTGTCTTTCATAGATGAAGCTTTTTGAAGGAATAGTCTACACCCCTGTCCTCAACCTACAACCACTTGGCTGGGTGGTTTTCGGGTGTTCTCTTTCTTGAAGTCCCATCACCTCATCCTTCTGGAAACTCTCCTCCTCTTTTGTGACGGCACTTTTCCCTGGCTTTTCTTTCATTCACTGTTCACCGTTTAGGTTTCTTTAGGAGCTCTTCTCTCTCTCTACTGAATCCTTATATCTCCTGTCTCCTGGAGCTCCATCCCCTGGCTCTCTTAGTACAGTCTTCTTTCTGACTCATTGGCCTCAGGGCAAATAGCTTTGTCTAAAACTTGCTCCTCCCCCCTGGTTTCATATTGTTTTTCATTTCATTTTAAAAATTCCATTTTAACTTGCTGAATATACTTCTACCTACCCTGATGTCTAGCTCTGAAAACTTGGGCCCCTACACCATTCCCAGACCCATCACCAAGAGACAAAACTCTCAATATATTGTATCTTTCCAGAATATTTAATATTTAAATATTAAGTTGTGTCTTAAATTTAAGATACAATTAAAATATTAAATATTTAATATTTACAAGTTAAATATTAAATTTTATCAAATATTATATTGTATCTTTCCAGAATATTTAATATTTAATGTATATACAAGCTCATATACATTATAAAATCAAGTCACCATTGACTTTCCATTCTTTCTCATCCCTAACATTCAGTCAACACGTTTTGTCTGTCTTAACTCTTACACGTATTCAAAACTGTTCATGACTTCCTAGCCCTACAGTCACTCTCCTGGCACAACACCAGCTTCCTGGACTATTGCCAACTATCTCTCCTAACTGGACTCCTTGACCCTGGTCTAGTAGTCCTTGCCAATGCATTGGGCTTCAGGTGAACTTCCTAAGACGTGACACCGCTCAGCTAACCCAGATGGCTCACATTTTCAATAGGTTCTTAGACCATTTAGGATAAAAGTCCAAACACCTTTCCTTAGTACAAATGCCCTGTTTATCTCTCACCTTTCCTTCTTCCACCACTTCCGTTTCATCCTTGTATATTTTACACACTCAATTTCTTCTTCCTGGCATATCATTTCTCATATTCCTCTACATTTCTCTATCTTTACTTTGTTTATTGTGACATCAATACGTCTCATCATTCTCATATGTCTACCTCAAGCATAATGTCCTCCAAGAAGCCATCCCAAGCCAAGTGTCATTCAGTCTTCTCCCTCAGGCAATGATCACACAGGTCTTGAGTATAACTTTCCCTCTCTCTCTCTCTTTAAAGTAAGCTCTATACAGAACCTGGGGCTTAACTCATGACCTCTAGATCAAGAGTCTTATGCTCTATCAACGGAGTCCGCCAGGCACCCCAAATATGACTTTGTCTTATTTTGCCAATGTGTGGTATGATCGCTGATTGATCTTTCTCCTCCCACTAAATTGTATTTTTTGATATTTCCAATCCTTAGAACAAAGAATAAAGATTTGTTGGGTGTATTTTGATGGGATTATTTTGTGGAAGATTGCCTGTTTTTGTTAAATCTGAATACCCAAATCTTGAAAACTTAATACATGAACTTTAATATTTTTTCCTGATTATGAAACTGTAGATTTAGTTATAATTGGTGTAAAGGACTTTAATGCAAATGAAAATTAATTTTTAACACCTTTCTCCTTCTCCTTAACTCCTTTCCATTATATTATTAAAAAGCAAACAAGGACAATAAACTGTTTCAGTCTAGAGAAAGCAAAGAAAGCTGCTATCTCTATTGATGTTTCATGATATTGTCAAAGAAGTCTATAAAAAGTGCTCAAGAGAAAGTTGGGAGACAGACCTTATAACACCTTTTTCTAAAACAAAATGAGGATATTTTCTTTTTTAGTATTTCCTTTGGTCATCTGTGTATCCTTCCCTTCTTGTTTTTCTGTTTTCATGTTTCTCCCTGGAACTCCTTATCTCTCTAATCCCTTGTCCTGAATGCTCTTACTTTATCTCTCACTCCACTGTTTTCCTACAGATCTGCTCAGCCTGTCTCCTCCCCCGGGCTGGGTTCCCCAGGCTTTCCGTGGCCCCCTGACCCCGCCTTCCTCTCCCGGGACTGTATTCCTCTTGCCTCTCATTTGCCTCCCAGCAACCTAAGCAGAACAATACTGGAAGTAGAACTGGCAAGCTGACAAAAAGGAGAGCAGTTGGAAAGAAAACTTTACTCATCAAGAAAGAGGCAAATATCTTAAAAATATCTGTGGGAAGGTGTCTGCTAAATCATCTGCTTCTTCATCTGTGGAAATTTCAACAATAGGGTTCCACCACAGTGGAGGTGTGCAAGAAGCACCTTCTCGGGTTAGAAGACCGAGTAGACGCGAGGAATTAGAGACCTCAATAACTCAGCCTTGAATAAAATTCAAGATCCACCCCCCCCACCTTTTATTCATGTTCTTTCTTTCTGAAAGTCCTGTTGCAGGAATTCAAAGGGCTGAGTTCTGCCCTCAGCTGTGAGTCATGACTCCCACTGAAGCCAGGAGCTCATATGTATGTATTCAGAGGAAGTATTGGGCCTTAGGGACTCAGATGAAATAACAACAGCCTGGTCGTTTGTTTGCTTATTTGCTTAAACCTTTATAAAAGAAGCACGAGGCCTGCTGTACCTGAATGCCTTTTTATAATCAGTTTAAAAATACACAGTAGAATTTAAATTCCCACAGTAGATCTCCTGCACTATAGCACAAATAATAACAGCCGATCTTAGGCCATGCCCCAGGTCCGGGGCAGAGTCAGAGGGAGAGAGGCAGGAATGAATTTCTAACGTGCCAGCCTTTCACTGAGAAAGTTCTGTTTGTATCCCCAGGGAATTCGGGACCAGGGACTGAGATTCTGTGTTCCCTGTAAAAGGCATGAAATACCCAAACAGCTTTTATTTTTCAGAGCTAGACAGCTGAAGGTAACAAGGGCCACTCCACCGGCTTTAGGAAAAACGAAGATGTACAAGCTAGATTTCCTGGACTTCTCTCACGCCCTCTCCTCTGACTTCACATACTCTATTGTCTTGGGTTCTGCTTCCATGAAAAAATAAAATAAAAATAAAAATCATATCCAGGGCCAGTTTGCTTCCCCATCATTCTCCCAGAGGATATTTTTTTTTCTTCCCACTAGTACAGAATCAATGTACTTTCTTTAATGAAGATAATGATACTTAAAAAAAAACACAATTATTTCTCTAATGTCTAAAATACGTAAAAGCTTTCTATTCCACCATTCCTGTTACACTATAATGTTTCTAAAAATCTTTCATTTAAATCCTTATTGGTTTAAAAGATGCTATATGCCAATCCTTATATAACAATGAAGGTACAGTGACAAAGCAAAAAAATGAATGATCCCACCAGTTCTACTTTCTAGGGGCAACCACTTTTAACAGCTCCTATAGTATTCATATTTATATTTTTAAATGTAAAATAAAATATTGAAGAGTTTGGCTAGTTAGAATACACTGTTTTTTCTCTTCCAGACATTTCTCAGTTCCCTACTATCCAGAGAGGTTTCTAGGGGCAGACGGGAGTGTCTAGACACCTCTGGCTTTTTCTAGCACCGGCCCAGGAATGTGACACCTTCTCTGCCCAAGTACAGATCTACCTGCTGGCAAATTCCTTCCCTGTAACTTGTCTTTGTCCTTCAACTGACTGCCTGATACAGTGGAAATGTCTTCCCAGACTTCTTATTTCCAACTACTCCCAAGATGCCCAAACGCCAGGAGTCAGAGTTCACTTCCACTGTGCCCACTCTCTATCCTTTGTTTATGCTTTTGGCCTGAAACCTGACATGTTGGCTCATATGGCAAAACTAGGCCTATGTTTGTTTCTGTGCACAAAAAGGATTAAACCGACCCAATATTAAACAAACAAACAAGCCAAACTTTGTAACATTGGCACTGCTTATAGATAAGCATTGCTAATAGAGAACTAACAAGAAAAAAACAACAACAACAACACTTAAGTAGGATTATGTAGCAGTGACATGACCGACATCATTCACGGTTATTATTTATAACAAAATTCTAAGGTATGCAACACTGATTAACCGCATCACTCAGTTTGTATTGTCATTCGTTTATTTATCTAACAAGCATTTATTGCCTAATGAGTTTTAATTTCGTTGTAAATATGATTTTATTACAATGTATTACGTATTATTTCATAGGTTAACATTCTCCTTCTGCAAACATCATCCCCATTCCTTGGAAGAATTACTGCTTCAAACATACTCCCCAGCTCAGCATGAGCTGCCCCATTTATTCACTTATTTATTTATTTAAAAGACGTATTTCTTTATTTCAGAGAGAGAGCAAGCATGTGCACAGCAGGGAGGGGCAGAGGGAGAAGGAGAAAGAATCTCAAGCAGACTCCCCACTGAGCGTGGAGCTCAATCCACCACCCAGAGATCAGGACCTGGGCTGAAATCAAGAGTTGGACACCCAACCAACTGAGCCACCCAGCGCCCCGAGCTGCCTTACTTAATTTAATGTGACCCACACACTTGACCATTATGGATGGATCCAGTAATAAGCCCTGGATCCAACCTAAGCCAAAAAGATTTTTTCTCTAGAAAAAAGTTTTTGAAGGGGACTTGACTACCAGTTTGGTTTTGCCCTGAAGCTGTGGGAATGAGGTCTGAAACCCAGGATCTAATGGCTATTTGTTTCCCACGTGTGCAACAATAGATCTCCACCCTGGCCGCTCAGGAGGATCACCTCGGGAGACTTGTTCAAAATGCCCTGGCATCAACCCCCAGAAATTCTAATGGACGTGGTCTAGGGTGAGACCCAGGTGTCAATATTTCTTTAAGTCATTGTCATTGATTCCAACAATGAGGACCACAACCTGGAAGAAAAGTGGACAGTCACGACAAGCAGCAGTCGGCCAGAAGAGACACACAGACACACATGCGACAGACAAACCCGTTTCCGGTATTCACAGGCTGAGCCGCTTCCCAGGCCTTCTTCCTCACTATCCTATTGACGATTCTCTTTTCAATTACCTGAGATATTCCAGTGTCTTTCCAATAAATCCTCCTTTTATCCTAAGCTAATTTAAGTTGCATTTATGTGATTTGCAAACAAAGAAGTCCATGCTAGGTCTCTGTTTTTGTGTGCTCAGGCTTAATAGATTTTTACACTTGTAGCATAGTTCCTCTCCATTCATGGCCTCGTTCACTAATGTATTAGGCAATAATGCCCACAATATTCCAGATTCTCTGTTACTTACCAGAAATAATAAACAAAAAGACCTTTTATTTGAGCAGCTTCCACGCCACTGAGGGAACGGGCATATCAGCAGAGACAGCAACACAAGTGTTCTAATAGGAGTACTGGCTGGTTGCTGTGAGACACACTGAACAAATGTGTGGTCTGGAGGAATCATGGAAGTCTTCACAGAGGAGGTGGCCTCCGGGTTGCCTCTGGGGAGTGAATTAGTGTCATCTGGTAGACAACAGAGGGCCGACAGGAAGAATTACATAGCCAAGGACCCAGAGTTATAAGACTGTAGGGCATATTAGGGGAAAAACAGTCTTTCTGTTATGGCTGGGACTGAAAATTCATGCTAAGGATTGGAGGGCGGAAGACAGAGACAGAGGACAGACCATAGGCACTTGCATTTACCATGATAAATATTTGAGGTTTTGTCCTGCGGCTACTGCAGAGACTTTGGAATGGTCTGGATAGAGCAGTGCTCCGAACAAGTTTGCACGCTGGAAAAATTTCTCTGGAGAAGTGATTGGTCAGCGTCCAGTTTGCCAGGAAGGAATCAAGTCAGGGGGCCCTCACAACCGTCCAGGAGAGAAATGGCAAGATGCCCAAATAATGCTGATAGTGAGAACATATTTTAAAAACTTTCGAAGGCAGATTCCCTTGGATATGATAACCAATTGAGATCCATTAAAATAGAGTGTGTCTGTGTGGGGAGTGGTGGGGAAAAAGGGATGAGGATGAAGCCCTGGAACAGGCCTACATATAGGGAACATGGGGGTATACAGGTAGAAGAAAAAGTGCTTCCAAAGGGAAAGAAGCAGCCTCTAGAGAACGCGGAGAGCATGGTATTGTGGAAATTAATCACGTCTTCAATATCTGTCCCGGCTTCAAATACAATGCACTCATCCGTCACCTAGGGTTCATTTTCGTTTTCTCTAGACTTTGAGACAAGTCAGGGGAGAGAACTGGTTAAACACAACTGAGGGTTGCTGTTGTTCTCTGAGCCTCCTCCCAGGCCCTGGTACGGCCCCCCCACCCCCTGCCAAGCCCAACTGTATCCCCCCTTTGGTAGTCTGGAAGACCAGAACACTGCCAACACGGAGAGGGAGAGTGCACAAAGTACACAACTAGATGCCTGGTGTTGACTCACTTAGCTCTGATGACAGTGGGATGAAATCCAGATCAGTGCTGGGTTTGTTGGCAGAAAGGCCTCCGTGAGGAGGTCTGGGGAACTCCAACAGGGAACAACTGGAGTAGGTGGAAATAAGCTTCCTTGAATGGTTATGTATGGTTACGATGTGGGGCAGTGATATTCATAAGGTGGGACTCTCGGTCTGGCTCTCAGAGCTCACGTGAGATTTTTATCTCTATCATTTTCTTTGTCCTTCATGGGGCCTTTAGCTTAGCAAATAGTTCTTAATTAGATTTTAACTCCTGAGTAGGTATATAGTTTTTTTTAATTTTTATTTATTTATGATAGTCACAGAGAGAGAGAGAGAGAGAGAGGCAGAGACACAGGCAGAGGGAGAAGCAGGCTCCATGCACCGGGAGCCCGATGTGGGATTCGATCCCGGGTCTCCAGGATCGCGCCCTGGGCCAAAGGCAGGCGCTAAACCGCTGCGCCACCCAGGGATCCCCTGAGTAGGTATATTTGACTAATATATTTGAGCCTCTACTACACCGTCTGCACACACATAATATCCCATATCCATATAATATATGACCACAGCTGTTATGGAGCAGGAGAGACGAGGAGACTATTGTGACACAGGTGTATGGGGGAGATGTGGTGACGGGGCAGTCTGGTGAGTAAGTTTTTCTTTCCCCTCTGAATATATCTCTACTGCGGTTCCTTATTATATTTAGAGTAAAATCCAAAAACCTTTTACTCAGACCATAAGGCCTGGGTGCCTTGCCTCCATGTCATCTTATGGTCCCTTCCCTTCCTTGACTAGGTTCCAGCCACTCTGAACTTTTTTCTTCTTCTTTCTTCTTTCTTCTTTCTTCTTTCTTCTCCTTCTCCTTCTCCTTCTTCTTTTTTCCTCCCTCATCAAGCAGACAAAGTCCTGGCATTCCGGTATAGACAATTTAAAGAATATCTTTGTTAAAACTAATGACACGCTGAATTTAAGTTAGGGCTTGAAGTCTGGGAGAAGATGAGAAGTCATTTCTTAGAAATGAAGAATAGGAAGAGAGCAATTGCGGAGGAGGAAGCAGGAAGTCTTAGGGGCCCGAGTGGAGGCTGGAAGAAGCAGCTGCTGCTAGACGACCCTCTTGGTCCCAGCAGTTTCCAGGATGTGCCTCCAGCATCCACTGGGCAGTCAGGATCTTCTTTCCTGGGATGGGAACTAGAAAGGCAGAGAGGAGAGTTGAGAACATTTGCGAGAAGAAACTGAAAGTGTTCCTGAGTGAACCATTCTCACATATACTCTCCAATATCTACTTATCGAGGGCCTGAAACCATCTTTCAGTGGCCTAATCAGATAGGGGTAACTAGCTCACTTGAAAATTGAAATAATGCATCAACAACTTCACTTCCTTTTATCCTCTTAAATACTGATTACAACATTTGGCCCTAAAGGAAAAATGCCGTATCCTTTAGACCAACAGTCTCTGAACTCTTCCATTATGGAGCAAACTTGAACAGTACTGAATTTCCTATTAAATTTCAGTATTCGTCGTGTACCTCTTTTGTGCCCACGCTAGATAGTGGCAAAACTGGTAGGTGAGCACAGTGTGTGAGTGTGGTACCTGGAAGGGCATAGTGCTGGCAGAAAGGGCAAAGGGCATGATTCATGCTTGTAAGTTAACATATGTATTCTAATAGTGAACTAGAAGGAAAGGTATTAAATGAATAATAATGTGAGCCAAAAAGGAAATGAAGAGTTTTAAATTAGACTGGAATTGTTCCAGTCCTTACCAACCCAAATTAAGAGTGGAATGATGTCATGTACACAGAACTCATCGATTCTGGTAGCTGGGAAGTCATAGGTATTTGGAACACTGATTTCTGATGAAGGGGACACGGAGGAAGGGGATGCAGTAAAGTAATAGTTCCTAACAGCAGAGCCTAGATACAGAAAAGAGAGCAAAGTCAGACTGGTTAGCGGGTAAGAAAGCCTGGTTTTCAATGACTCATCAATAAGATCTGAAGGCCAGATAGTCACTGATGAAAGGAAGGAAGAGCTGCTATATTTTCATCTTGCCTCACTTGAATTTGCCTGCCAGACATCCATTCTCTTTTCTTTGGGTAGTAACATCTGACTTTTCTTTGGGAAACCTCCTCTATTTCAGTGTGTGTGGTCTTGGTGGGACTGCCAGCGTTGATGGGTCCTGCTATGCCCTAGGCAAGATGCGAACACAGGCATAGACAAAGACTCTGAGCAGAGCAGAGTGATACCAAGTTGGAAAACATGGAATTGATTCATCTCAAGGGCACTGCTCTGTAGTGACGGCCCACAAGATTCTGTTCCATAGAGCTCTCTTGACAGGAGAGTGATTCCTGCCCTCATTCAGGCTAGGATTTAAACCTTTCCTTACGGTCATTTACTTTTAAATATTTATGTATTTATTGGTTTTATTTGGCCAAAGTCGGTATTCTATACTTGCAAACAAAGGATCCCAGGAAAAAATATCCTAGACGTTACCTAGTGGATTACTCAATGCAGTCACAGCTAGATTATGGATTTCTTTCATTTTTTATAAATTACAGTATTTTTATACTCCACAAAACTTTGGGATTTGAGGAGAATTTAAATTTAATTTTTTTGCATCATGCCAATTGCAATGCAGAATTTGGATGTGGTGTAAGATTTTGAATAACACACTATGCCAGAGAAAGGCATAGGCAGGGTCCCAGGGATATGTTAAAAATAACCTAATCCAAGTGAAGGATTTCTTTTCCTAATTGAGGGGATGCCTGTAAAGGAGAAAGGGGTAAAGATAAAAATCAAACAAGAAAATGCTAATTGCTAACCTACAACGACCTAAGAGATGTGAGAATGAACCTTTTAAACATACTTAGGTGTGATACTTGCATTATTACTACATAAGAAAAATATTCTGTTTGTTTTCAATGTATACTGTTGTATTCAGAGGTGAAATGATGTGACATAAGGATTTTCTTTAAAAATATTCCAGCAATAAAAGCAACATCAAAGAAATCATGAAATCTAAAACAAGTACAGCAAACATGTTTATGACTTCATGGGGTCCCTTGTCGTAGTAACATTCTATTTTTGTGTATGTTTAGGAGATTCCAAAGTCAAAATTTAAAAATATCAAGTGAAACACTTTTAAGAAGTTAATAAACCCTTTTGTGTATGTATATTCTTGCACTGACATTTAGATCCTTTCATTATTTTTGAAAACCCCCTTGGAAATTGTGTCTTTTGGCAATGGTTTTCACCTCATCTTTTGTAACCTGCTCAGTCTCATGATTTATGAAAAATTTGCTTATTAGCAGTGACCTGCTGCCAATAAATTACTTTATTAAGCTCTCTCTTTGAACTATACTCCCTCTTCTAACATGTTCACCTACACCCAATGGAAGACCAAATGGTAGAAACTCAAAATGAAGAAGAAAAAGCCTATGCCTAACTAACTTAATTTTGGTGTTCAACTTTTTAAAATGCTAAAATAATGTGTCACTGAAAGATACTTTGCTAAATGTGCTTTAGGAAAAAAAATGACTTTTCAAATATTCAAACCTATGTAAAGATGCAATGGTGCCAGATTACACTCATAATCTTTGCTTTGCCCTTGACGTTCAGGTATTTTTTAAAAAAAAACAGCTAGCCTGGTAAAGTCTTATTTTATTTTTATTGCTTCTACTTTTTAAAAGCAGCCAATCCTGGAGAACAAAGGTCACATAAAACAAAATGAGTCACTACCCAAACTATGAGAATACCAGTAAGAACAATTATTGCACATAAATCAGACCGTAGGACTTCATTCTCTTGCTTGGATATGGCTAATACAGTCCATCTTCTCACTTTTTGCAGTGTTTACTACAATAATGCAAAATTTGGTTAGTCTGCCTGTAAAAAATGATTTTGTTTTTCCTCCAATATTTTGTACTAATAAGAATCTGCCTTTAAAACATAGCTAGTTCTGCCTCATGAACCTCAGAGTTTCATTTTAGAGTGAATCTTCTAATTATAAAGCCATCCGGTGACAGCATGGACAAAAATGGCATTCTGGTTAACACTCAGTACAAAAGAATATAGATGTCTGAGTTTAAACCAATGCACATCTCCCCCTAAAAATGGAGCAATATGTATAAGTTACTTATGACATCATTTCATCTAAAACATTTGATACAGACTTATTATTCCAGTTTGCAGAGACAAATTTATGTGCTAACTATTCAGAGAGGAATATAATATCATCTGTTAAAGAAGGCCAGATAGTCTTAGGCAAGTTAGTTTTCAGAAGCAATCAGATCTTAAAAAGTCCTGATGATAGGCGACACCAATTGGCATTTTCTCAAACATTCTGCTAAAAGAAAAGAGGGAAGTTTGATAACATCAAGATCGGCTTCCCTTTTGTAAAGTTTTCTTAAATCATAACTTCTTTTCTATAGGAACAAAAGCAGCATGGCCCTATTTCAAAATGGGGACAAATAAATACTAAATAGAACTGAAAAAGATTTCAATGAGTCCATTTCATATGATTCTTCTACTCAACTTCAGGAATGTTATGTGGATTTGTTTAGGAATTATTGAAAAAGCAACAGGAAAAGGAATACAGTACTTTTTTTTTTTTTTTTTTTCCTATTTGGTCTGTGAATTAAGGGAAAGGTGAGGTGCTAAAATATAAGAAATGTTGTTAAC
The DNA here is from genome assembly GCF_048164855.1 of Canis lupus baileyi. Taxonomy (NCBI): domain Eukaryota; kingdom Metazoa; phylum Chordata; class Mammalia; order Carnivora; family Canidae; genus Canis; species Canis lupus. The sequence continues at coordinate 51,496,578 of NC_132857.1, read as the reverse complement.
CGTACTGTACTCACGGGAGAAGCAAACTATAGCTAGCTTGTGTTTTGTTTATTCCCCCCTTGTTTTAAGAAAAGATTTGAGGCAGCTATAAGATTGGTAAGCAAGGGCATCGTTACTGACAAAAGACGCTCTGCAGTGCTTGAGAACCCATGAAAGGATTTTCCCGGCCCCTTCTTTATGTGTGTCTGTAGCTCTCAAACAGTGATTGTGAAATGGTTCAATGGCAAAAACTGGCCTTCTGCTGTCAGCCAGAATGCTTCGGGGGCAGATCAGCAAACAGTATACATCAGTGACTTCTGCAAAGTATTTTGCATCTATGGGGTTATTCCTCCATCATTCATTCCCTCCACTGAGGCTGTCTGGGCCATCCTTCTCATGGGGTTGGATCTAGCACGTGAGGGCAGTACCTAGAGCACACAGAGGAGGAAACGTGTTTCAGCATCGCACACATTTGTACGGTCATGAATTAGCAAGACAAGCGGCTAATGTCATAGAAATTTAGTTGATGCACGTATGGAGGGCACTTTTAAACAATAAATACAAACAGGTGATCAATCCACTTCTGACTGGCTTTGGATATGGGAACCCCATCCATCTGAGAACCTAGAAGATGGATTGTTATGGACAATATAATGAGGATGGAGAAAGGAAGAGGATCTAGTCATGGCAAGGACAAGGATATCTTCCCTAGGCAGAGTAGGCTAAAGATTGTACTAATTCTGGGCAGCCTGGGTGGCTCAGTGGTTTAGCACCTCCTCAGCCCAGGGTGTGATCCTGGAGGCCTAGGATCGAATCCCACGTCCGGCTCCTTGCATGGAGCATGCTTCCCCCTCTACCTGTGTCTCTACCTCTCTCTCTCTCTGTGTCTCTCATGAATAAATAAATAAAATCTTAAAAAAAAAAAAAAGATTGTACTAATTCTTTAATTTAAGGGAGGACTGAAAAATAAAACCAGAACTGAACTACGTAAGGAATGCTTTCTTTTTTTCTACCGTACAACATACTATTAGTGATTTTTGTATATCTATTTGCATTTAATTCATCTATTTAGTAAATTGTGCACTGTTCATTCCATTATCCCTTCACTGTTGTTTTAAGGTCCAAAGCTAAAAAACTGCTTCTGTAGTTGTGAAAGAGGGATCTCTTAATTGAGTTGCCTTCTTCAGGGTAGGCTAATAGGGCTGGTACAGTTAATAATGCCAGGCCATTCATCTCTTTAACTGTTAAAGGTTTACTTCTAGCTCATAAGAAATCTCTTGAAGACCTTGTTGCTCTCCAGATCAACTCCCAAGGACCCAGAGGTACTTTCTTCTTATGGTATACCCATAGCTATACCATCTTGGAAATGGGGGTTCCATTTCCAGGACAGGGGGAAAAATGCTCCTAAAATATTGGCCAGAAGTGACACACTTTATTTCTTCTCAAGCCTGTTGGTTAGTACCAGTTACATGGCCCCAACCAAACCAATAAGAGTGTGCCACAGAGTGGTTTGTGAATACCCCCGTACCTGCCACATCTGATTACTAAAAGTAAGATCTGTGCTAAAAATGACTAGAAAATGTAAGTAATACCTCTTTTGGAAGTCTTTCTGAAACATTAGTAAATATAAAATCTTAGGGAGCGGGAGGGGGGTGGTAGGCGTGGGGGGGGGCAGGAACTTGCTGAAAGGGCACATTGCCAGGCCCAGGGGTCAAGGTCAGTTTTGTAGGGTTGAGATAGAAAACGAGTGCCTTAATCAGGCTTATTCTGATTAAGGAATACCAAGGAATACCTGTAGCATGATGAACACAAGGAAGAAAGATCCTATACTGAATGTAAAAATTCTCTTAGGGCGCTGGATGAAATGAAACTGAAAATCAAAAAGAGGTCATGTGGACAAGCCAGCGTCTTTTCAAGTTACCCCTTCGATGCTACAGAGGAGTTAATTCTGTCCTCTTGTCAAGGGGAGTTGGACAAACGTCCCCCCGACCCCCTGTAGGTATGCATACAACACTGCCAAAACGTTTCTGTGGAGAATCATGTTAGATCAGGGACTTTGTTCAGGCTCCTCACTTTCTCCTCCAGTTTTCTTTCTCTTTTGCCAGTTATTATTGTACTTGACTTGGGGAGAACGCAATAGAGGAAAACATGTTTGTTTTTCCTCCAAGCCCTAAAATAGGGTCTTTCCATTCTTTCTTCTCAGATTGTTACTGAGGCTTCATGCTCATTAGTAGTTATTCTTTGGAGAGAAATTTGGAAGGGAAGAACTAGATGATAATAGGAGTGATTTTAAGTGTAGGCATGCACAAAAACTTCTTGAAAAATCAGGTTGCGGTATGCATTCCTATTTTAGATTTGCCCCTGTTAACATCTTCTCAATAAACAGGTGCATACACTTCCCCAAGCTGTCACTGTTGTTTATTTAGCCTGTATGCTTCAAAATCTACTGATGGATGATACCCAACCAGCTTGAAGCTTGACTTTCAGAAACCAGAGACTTAAAAGTTTTAATGAGACTTTCTTAAAGTATAGTCTCACGGGTTTGTTAGAATGGGAGCACATCTCTCAATGATACTGTAAGAGTATCACATTTGTATGTTAATTTTAGTTCAACAAATAGGAAAAATGATTATGAGTAATAGCTCTCAGCTTTCAGATAGTTCTTTTCATGTTCAAAGTGCTTGACAAACATTAATTAAATCACTGGCAGTCAAATTAGATAAATATGTTCTCTGTATGTGCATAGCTGTACCTTCCGTGCACACAGTATTCTAAATCACATCACTGCAGATCAAACACTTTTTTGCCATCTGAACTTGGTTGGCTGACACTGATTCCAAGCAACAGATAATTACTGGAAGGGCTAATCATGAGGAGAGATTATGTAAGCTTTCTTTGCTTTTAAATAAAAACATGCATTTATCCTTGTAAAAGGTACAGGATGAACCACAGTGTAAAATGCTCTGTCTCTAGGCCAGAAGGTAACAATGACAAAGCAAATTCCTTGCATTGTGCTGTTGGAACAGCTAAACCATAATTTAAAGAGATCATTTGAACAACAAGAGAGTACATTTTATATACTCTGGGCTACTAATATTTTGGCGTCTTTAGCACCAAAAACAAGGCGGCTTTTCAGGCTAAATATGGTGTCGATTTCAGCAATATGGTAATTGTTCATTAATGCTAGGAATCCTTGGTCACCACTGACTTGAGAAGCATTTGGGCCAGCAAATTACACATAGTAAATTTCATGATTATTTTTAGAATAACTTGCACTTTTTTCCCTCCCTTCGCTGAATTTAATGAAGCTTTCCAAACCATCCCAAGAGATGAACTGTTCCCAACAGACCCCCCGAACGAAGTATATTCCAAATAAAAAAGAGTGCTAATAGTGTTCCATCTTTGAATAACACCTAATGAATTAACACACTCTACTCACCTACACCAGGCAATTGGGGAGAGGCATGCACATGCATGTGTGGAGACAACTTAGCCGGAGTCAGGCTTGGTTTCCTTGAGATGCTCAAGCTGCACCAATATGAACGGAGGGGACTGAAATTTCTCCTTCCATTCTGACTACCAAGCTAGTCTAGTCTGTTTCCAGGGGGGAAGACTCTTTGTTAATTGTCTTAAAATTTGCTGAATGGAAGAACGTCTAGTTCAACCAAGTTGTCTCTTTGGAAAGCCTGTGCGACAGTATGGCTTGGAGACATGATAGCTGTTCATGTGGATGTGACAGATTGGTATCTGTTCTCTTCTGTAGAAGTGCTAACCTGTATGCCTAGGAACTTAAAATCTGAAAGACTCTTCTCCATTACTAATAGCAGGAACCTGGAGTTCACCGGAGGGGGGGGGGGCGATGTGATGTGCTCAAGGTAATATCCATGGCCCACATGGTTTAGATGTGACAGGTGGCCATAAGGGAAGCATAACCAATACGGTACTACATCTGCTTCAGTGTTTCCACTGTTAGGCTCTTGCCACATCTCATGGGTGAGAGTGAACGTTTTCTGATTCTATTTAGAGCAGGGAGTCATTGATGGGGACTGATTTTTAGCCCAGAAAAACATAGAAGATATGTCTCCATGGTATAAATTTGTTCTCCCTTCGGTATGGAGACAAAATATTAGACCTGGCTGGGAATGTTTATATGGCTTTGAGAATTTAATAGTATTCCAAATGTAAAAGGCCTTGAAGGGAAAATAATAAAATAAAATAAAATTTGTATATTTTACTTGTGCTGATTCTTATAGTCGAAGTTCACTGCATTCATTTCATCACTTCTTCACACCCTGCCTTATGGGAACTCTTCTCTTGGAGGTCACACACGACATCTTTTCTGTTAACTATACTAGCTTTTACTCAGTGTTTATTCTCCTTGACCTTTTTGCTGCATTTATCACTGTGGACTCTCCCCAACCAATACCACTTACCACCCCTCATAGACATTTTTGTCTTCTTTGCTAACCCGGCCACCAACCTTGTCTACCTCATATCGCCTCCTGCCTGGATTGTCATGCAGGCAGGCTTCCATCTGGTCCTCCAGGTCCTAATCTCTCTCTTCTCTAATCCACAATGCCAGTGACTAATCTTCCAGATATCTACACTTTAATCTGATCCTAAAATCCCTTCTTACCTATGGGGCCTTACATTTCTCTCTTCTTTCATCTTACTTTCTTCTTGGCTCTTTACGTTCCAGAAACACTTGTTGTTTTTAGTCTCAAAGACATTAGGTTTGACCTCTCCTTAGAGTTCTGCACTAGTTTACTCTCTGCCTGAACTTCTCTTCTCCAGGTCATCCCATGACTAGTTTTTTCTTTCACTCAAGTTGTTGTTTAAATTTTCCTCAGAAAGGTCTAACCTACTCTCATACTCATTTTTAAAAAAGATTTATTTATTTTTTTGATGAGAGAGAGAGAGAGAGAGACAGAGACAGAGAATCTCAAGCAGACTCCCTGCTGAGTATGGAGCCTGATGGAGGGCTTGACCTCATGACCCTGAGATCATCACCTGAGCCAAAATTAAGAGTCAGATGCTCAACTGACTGAGCCATCCAGGCACCCTATTTTCTTCTACTCATTTTGATGCCTTTACATTTAATTTTCTTTAGAACAATTATTACTATTTGGTTGTCGTGTATTTATTTGTTCCTCTCTGTCTCTCCCATATAGAATGTATACTCCCTGAGAGTAGGAGCTTTTTATTTTATGGCTTTAGTTCCAGAACATAGAATTTAGAGATTAATGAAAATTTGTTGAATTATGAACACTGTGGATCATATCATTTCTAATCCATCCAACTCTATTCCCTACCATTCCTATAATAAGTACATGGTACAGTCCCCACAGGTTGTTCTCACTATCCATGGAATTTATTTTCTATTGTGTCAGGAGTGTTGACTTTTTTTCTCCGAGATTATGAGTTTATGAAAAGGAGAGGCCGCTTTTTTTTTTTTTAATACTTTTCCAGTCCTCCAGGCCTACCAGAGTGCTGAGCAGCATTTGGTATGTATTTAGCAAACACTTATTGATTTATTTCCGACTGTAACATTATATACTGCACCACTGAGCACTTTTACATCAGTAGGGCTGAAACGGAAATAAAAATAAGTCGACCATAAAGCACCAGCATAAAGCCCATGACAGGGTGAGAGCTTTCTTTCTTACCTTTTAATTCAACTTGAGTGGCAAACTAAAGTTTTCTGGAATGAAGTTGTGATGAATAGGAAAGCATACCTTGGGAAAATTTCTTCCTTCTCTAGCAATGGAGAGGCTGACCATTTTCCAAATCCTTTAGAAATAGAATCATGGAATTTTGTAATTGAATTATCTAGTCCTTAATATCATCTAGAGTCTATTTTTTTCATTTTCCAGATGAAGAACTGAAGCCCAAAGAGGGTAAATTCCTTGCTCAATATTACCTAAATTGGAAATAAAGCTAGTATTCAGGCTCAGATCTCCTGAGCCTTTGAGCACCCCTTGAGCGCTGATCATTTTCCAAATCCAAGGTGCTCAGGCCTATGCATAACGTTACTGACTCTTGCCATAGTCCTAAAGTCCTCTCGGACTGCTTACTCTTCTTTGGTCCCCGTATATACTCCCTGAACTCAAGTCTTCTCCTTAGGCATTTATATGACTAATATTTCTTTTCAAATCCCAGTTGCAACTTCAGAAGTTGTTGTCTCTTGTCTTGTCTTCAAACCTCTCCCCTGCCAAATCCACCCAGAATGATCTCGTATTAGCTCAATTAAATTTCTTAGGCTTAAATTCAGGTCCTCCATGATTGGTTCCACCTTACCATTTTGGCTTGGTTTTCTATTGTTTCTAAAATGAACTTCCTGTTCTAGTTCAACTGATCTCCTAACTCTTCCCCACTCTTAACTTGCTTGTTTTCTTCCCTGGACCTTTGTTCAAGCAATTTCCTTTACACCAATCCAAATTCTACGTTTCTTTCTTTCTTTTTTTTTTTTTTTTTTGTCCTTTTAAGAAATCTTCCCTTAATTTATATCAATAATTTTAAGATTTGGACTTTGTGATTGAATACCTGCCTGTTAATGGTGAATTGTTTATCTATTTGTTTCATATTTTACCTCCCCAGTAATATCATAATTTTCCTGACAGTGGGGACTTTTTTATATTTACGCTCATGCACAGCTGCTGGCACCTCCTAGGATGAATGTGTTTGGTTGGGGCATGGCCCCACAGGCCTGGCCAGAATTGCCTGGATTATAAAGATGAACACTGACCAGGTGGGATGGAGCTTGTGAAATAGGAATCCTTGAAACCAGTGGCACAAAAATGGCCTCTGAGAGCAATACCTCCCTAGTTAATGCCGAGTTCAGTTTCATGTATCCCTCAGACCATGTACACAAAACTGCAAAGGCAAAGACTTCGGATGTAGAGTAACTTTACATAATGGGAAACTATAAGCCAGAGGCTGGCAGCTCTGTGAGACAGGAGATCTGAGCCCAAATATTGGCTTTATTTCCAATTAATCTAGGTAGTATCGGGCAAGGAATTTACCCTCTTTGGGCTTCAGTTCTTCATCTGGAAAAGGAAAAGATTAGACTGCAGGTGATATCAAGAACTAGATAACTCAATTATAAAATTACATGATTCTATTTCTAAAGCAGTGAAATGGAGGCCACAGTCTTTAGAGTTTTTCATACACTTGTTCTGTGATAGGATTTATCTGTTTCCTATGTAGTTACCAATCCCGCTTCTAGCTTTTGGCACTTACACTTTTCTTTTCTTTTTTTTTTCCCCCAATTTGTACTAAGGAAGACGGACAGATGGTTTATTAGGCTTTCAGATGCACGTAATGCAGTTGTTCAATTCAACAATGGTTCTAAACTTTGAAGGTCCACGTAGAGCCTGGATTTTGTTTAGAATGGGAGATCGTTTTGACTCTTCAATTTAAGGATAATAACGTTTATTCACACAATTTAAAACAACTTGTGGATACAACTCCGAAGACCTAATCAGTTTCCTTCATTTCTGAACTCACTTCCACATCACACCCTAACTCTCCCAAGTTGCAGTTTTAAAACGAAGTTAGCAGACTTCCAGTTACATGTGCATTATTTGCCTTCTCCTGACTCATTTAACCCACAAGCCCCTTCCAAGTGGAAGATCTTTCAGTTCGAAATCACAGGGATTTAAATGCGGAAGGGACAAATTCCTCATTTTACAGATAAGAAAACAAAGAGACCTAAAAGGCCCTGGTGCTTTTTCTACTGTGGATTCTATCAATCTAACCAGGTATTTCATCCAGGGAGTGAGGTTAGGTTGCAGGGAAAAAAAAACATCCAGAACTTGTGAATTGTAAGCCCAAACAGAAAACGTCATTCCTTTAAAGTGTAGAGTGTTAATTAATACACTGTCATAAAGAGAAAAGTAGAGGCCACCGTGCGACTCGAGGGTGGTCACCACCGCTCGCTCTTTGTGCTTTCTAGTTCCTCAGTGCGACTTCATGTAAGTGCGGACGAGCAATGCCTCAATACCCACCACGCATCCTAAGTGGGTGCGGGAGTCCGAGCCGAAAGCACAGACACCGTGCAGGTGAAGGAGAGCCTGAGCCTCCCGCAGGGGAAGGAGGACGCGGGGCGAGCCGACGTGGCAGCAGAGGTGCGAGCCGCAGACCAGGTACGGGCGGCCGCGGGGGGCCGGGGAGGCGGCAGGCCTCGGGGCCGCGGGGGCCGGGCGGGGAGGCGGCAGGACGCCCGCAGGCCGAGGCCCAGGCCGCTCTGGGGAGCAGCGGGGACCTCGCGGGGGAGCCGGCAAGGCGCCCAGCGCGAGACCACGAGCCCGCAGGCTTGGGGACGAGGACGCCCAGGCTCGGGAGGCCCGGGGGGCGGGCGGCGGGGGCGGGGGCGGGCGGCGGCAGGTGGCCGGGCTGCGGGCCGCGGGTTAGAGACCTCGCGCCCTCGCGGGCGGCGCGAGCAGGGGGCGGGGCCTCGGCGCGTGGGCGGGGCGTGGGCGGGGCGTGGGCGGGGCCTGCGCCTGACGCGCCCGGAGGCCGCAGCGGCCGCAGGCCGGGAGGGGCGGCGGCGGCGGCGGCGGCGGCCGCGGGGGAGGGGCGCGGCGTCAGCGCGTCGCCGGCTGGGCCGCGCCGGTGGCCAGGAGGGAGAGCCGAGGAGGAGGAGGAGGAGGAGGAGGAGGAGGAGGTGAGTAGGCTCCGGGCTGGGAGCCGCGCGGGCCGGCGGGGAGGCGGGGAGCGCGGCCCCTCCCCTTCCCTTCCCGACGCCCGCCTCGCGGGGCCGCGCGGCGCGGAGTTCCCAGGGGGCGGCGGCGGCGGCGGCGGGAGCGGGGGGGGGGCGGGGGGCGGGGCCGGGCGCGCGGGCGGCGCGTCTCCCGGGCGCACGCGCTGCGCTCCCCGCGCCGCCGCCGCCTCGTGCCCCGAGCGGGGCGCCCCGGCCGCCGCCTCGCGGGCCCGCACGCCGCCCGTTTTCGGATTCGATTCTTTTATTTATTCATTTTTTAAATTTTTTTATTTTTTTGAGTTCTGCCCGCCTGCAGCGGCCCGGCGCGCCGCCGCCTCCTGGTGCGGCCCGGGCTCGGCGGGGAGGAGGGCGGCCGGCTTCCCGGGGGCGGCGCGGGCAGGCCCGGCCGGGTGCCCCCCCCCCCCACCCCCGCGCCTGCGCTCTCGCTTCCCCCCCGCGCCTGCGCCCTCGCTCCCCCGCCCCCCCGCGCCTGCGCCCCCCCGCGCCTGCGCCCTCCCCCTCAGCCCCCCCGCGCCTGCGCCCTCCGCCCCTCCGAGGCCTGGGACCCAGGCCGCCCTCGCTCCGGTCTCCCCCGCGAGGGTCGGGCGGGTCCTGCCCGGGGTCGGGCCCCGGGCTGCGCCGGCGGGCGGTCCCCTTAGCTCCTGTCCGTGCAGCCTTGCCCCCTGCAGCGAAGTCGCACTTTTCCGCACTTTTAACCTGTAGGCCCGAGGGAGGCTTTTCTTTTTCAATGTTTTTCCCCTTCTCTCTCTCTCTCTCTCTCTCTCTCTCTCTCTCGCAAATGCAACTTTTAGAGTCTCCTTCTGAGAACTGTGCTGCATCAGATGATCTCTGAGATAATTCGTAAGGTAGCGCCCGCAGGCAGCGTGATGGGAGGTTCAAGGAGGAGGCTTCACACTTTTTTTTTTTTTTTCCTGCACCTGTAGCCCCGTTTGGCCTGGAAAGCGTTGGGTTGACGGTGACTTTCCGGCAGGGGCGGGTTGCAGCTCTTGCAGCCCCCGAGCGCTGCCGCGGCCCTCACGGTGGTGGCTTGGTGCCTCCGCCCCCCCCCCCCCCCGCCCGCCCCCGGAGTTGATGTTAAAGCCCAGCGCAGCAGCGGTCAGGTAAAGAAGGAGCTGCTGCAAAGACCCCAAGGATGCCGCAGAGCCATCCCCCCCCCCCCCGCATCCTCTCCACCTGTTTGACCTCAGGCTGCAGCTTGGCAGTAGTTTCGTGCAGAAAAGCCGCCAACGTACGGTGCTGTGCGGTGTTGCTGCATTTCGACCCGTGCATCCATTCCAGGTCGGAGAGCGGATTCCTCTCAGCTCTCACTTTCTTACACATCTTCCCTTAGGGTCTGGTATTGAATGAGGCAGCTCTAGCGTTGAGGGTTGGAGGAGGAGGAGGACCTTTTGAGTCCTGCAGCTTTTCTTTGACGAACTCGTAAAGCTGAACAGGTAAAAAGCTGAACCACGATGCAGAGATCTAAAATAGGAAACTGAATTTTTAGCACTATTAACTTGGGTCGTTAACATGGCTTCTTTACTCCTGTTTTGCCTGTTGGCATTTCAGTCTTACATACCACATAATCACAGAAATGTCTTTTTTTTTTTTTTTTTTTTTGGTAGGGGACTCTTACAGTTTAATCCGACCCCCTTATTTTACAGGGAGAAAACTAAAGCAAAGAAAGTTCCTTGAAGATATTTAACAGAAGTTGAATAGAACTAGTTGACTTGAGAAACTGAATGCTTAAGCCTGTAATTCAGACCTCCCCAACGAATATTCTTGTACCCAAATTTGTTTTGATTATGTTACTTTTTAAAAAAGCCTAGCAGTGACTAAATTTCCCTTTTTCTTTTTCCTGTTTTGAGTATGTGCCTTAGTTTGTGTCTTGGACAGATTAGATACAAATGATACAGATTATTTATAGTTAGGACATGTTACATTCTATCAGCTGAAAACAGTACTTTTCAGTTTGTTTGAAAGCAGTGATTGTTTGCACTTTAAGAGTATTTTGTACTTCATATTCTTGGTTCAGATAGTCTGTTTCAGTTCCAGGAGATTGGCATTTCAAAAGTCTTTACATATAAGACTGTGGTGTTTTATAACCTCGACTTTAGGGAGGAGGAAAGGTGCCGTACACATGCAGTAACTGAATTCCAGTATCCCCAGCCAGCTTCACTTTTTCTCAGTCTCAAATGCAGAAGTCCTGAAGTTCTTGCTGGGGTGGGGTGAATTCTTTGCATCTCACATGCCACCATATTTCAGCATTAGTAAATATTTCTTGGCTTCTGTGCACTTTGCCTAGTGGGGGCTTCATGAAAAACCATGTCTTATTCTGTGTATGCCTCGTGTCAGGTGTAGCAGATGCTCCCTAAATGCTTGTGGTCCTGTTGGGCTTGATCAAACATAAGGTAGCCGCGTGCCTGGAGGTCACAAACCATGTTTGTATAAATGTGAAATAAATTCATTTCTTTTGTGTGTTGAATCAGATACTCCATTAGGCCTAATTCCAATATTGAAAGAGGTAGCAGGTAACAAATATTTTAGAAAAATTGGGGGAATGAACTGAACATGGAGAATTTTATTCTTTAACGTGTATTACTCTCTTGTAAAATTGGGTAAAGGACCGTTATTTACATTTTTTGATAGAACATCTCATTAGAGCTAAAGTAATACGAATTTTCCAGTGAAACTTTCCACTGGAGTAAAGTTTGACAACCATCAATTGAGTGACCCTCTAATTGTTACTGTAGGCCACATTTTGAAGTTTTGGTTTCACTTTTATAAAGCTACATTTTTCAGCATATAGACCTTCGTAAGGATCATGACTTTTGGGGTCCAGACTACCTTGGCAAGCTGTCTTGAAATGATATTTTAGACAGTTTTATGCTGTATTTGATAGGGCATTCTGGTGATAGGGTAAAACAAAGCAACCCAAAACCCTCTGTGTATTTTTCTCTTAGGCTTATCTCCTCTTTCTTTAATAGATCAGAATACTCTGTTTTGTTTATTTTAAGAGAATTAACTGAGGAAAATTTTTAAGCATTTCTTTTTGGAAAGTACCACCACTGCACCCTTTGAGTAGCTTTGGAAGAGAATGTTTGAGCAAATGTAGGGCCGATTCCTTAGAGTGATTCCTATTTGAATATGTAGGATCACATAAAAAATAGCCTTCACAGGGACAATACCTTTGAACGACATGCATTTTTTTCTGTGAATCTTACCTATTACTGAAAACAATTGAACGGTACAGTAGGGTGGTATTTATAGGAAGCACATCATTTCACATGTATCATTTCTGGTTCTTTAGCCAGTCCCAGCCTATATGTCCTACCTACTGCCAGTCCTATCCTCTTGACCCAGTTTTTGAATTGATTTTCAAGACTGAAAATACATGAACACCCCCCCATCTACTTCCGGAGGTGGGATCAGGAATTAATTCTGGTGCCCTAAACATTAATTGCTCACAGAAGTATGGTATCTCACTGTATCATTGGCATATATATGCAGTTTGACTAGGAGATTCTCGTTTTTGAAGACACTTTACTCATCCAGAGTTTTGAAATACATAGCATAAACATTTTTAAGTAAGGTGTGTGAGGCATCTAGAATATTTCGATACAGGTTTGAATGGAATTAGGATGTAAATTCAGTATGAATTAGTAAGAATATCTAATCCTTTCCCCTCACACATTAAGGTCATACTTAAGTCATTTAGACATTTATTTTGTTTTTTTGAGTATTTATTTATAAAAGTAACAAGCAGTTCCACAGCCTTTCTTTTAGTGTTAAGTAGTCCATAAGTTGATATATTTTCTTGTGTTGTTTCTTTTTGCATTCCAGATCCCTTGTGGGCCTGAAACCTTATCTTAAGCATGCTTAAGAACCCTTGGTCATCTGACTCTCCCTGCCATCACCTCTTCCCCTCAGGGAGTTGGGACCTGTTTTTGTCACAGGTGGATGGTTGGGACTCTGTTTCAACTGGGGCAAGTTGGCAAGATACTGTGATACTGCCTCCAGGACCTGCACTTAACCAGATTGACCCCTTAGGTACTGAGAATAGGCTACCCGAAAGTTGGGCTCTTTGGCTCTTATGATTGGAGCCCATTCTGAGGGTCAGCTCTTCATTCGCATCAGGCTCTACAACACCCTGGTCATTACTTAGATCCCTTTCCGGAGTCCACAGCTGTAGGATTCCTTGCCTTCTTAGCGGAGTCTGAGTCATGTATTGGGTGATTTTTATCCACCATTTTCAGTGGCAGCTTTTTTTTTTTTTTAAGTGTTTGCCTTTTCTACCTATTCTTCTCTCAGTTTTGAGCTTTCATTTGACCAAGTAGCTGTTGTACTTTCCCATAGCACATATGTTCATTATTTGTCTTTCCTTCTAGACTATGTGTACCCCGAGTGTTGAGACCGAATTTGTGCTGTTCCTGGTGGTGTCCTTGGCACTCAGTACAGTGCCTGGCACATAGCAGGTGGTAAATAAATATTAACTAATATAAAATTCATCCTAACAGTAAGTCTGTTATCAATATATGGGAAATTTTGAATTCACATAAAAATTTAGACATTTCATCACCATCATTAGTACTACATACAGTCTGTATATTTTAAGTTATAAGCAAATCCATGTAAAAAATAGCTTCATCAGTCATTTGGCAGGGCATTTATTTAAGAAGAAAAGGTATATAATTTTCACCATGTATTTTTAGGTATTGCACATTTCAATTTTTCTTGAGTTTGATTAACATGTATATATACTATTTCTTACATATTGAAGTTTTATGGCACTATAAAGAAGTGAGTTGAATGGCCCTCTTTTTATTCATTAGTAATTATATTACTAAAGAGTAAATTCTCATTAAAAGGCCCTTAAGTGCCTGCTCATAAAAAAGAGGGACCTTTGGATTTTGTTGTCCATACAATCCTAGTTATTGTTTTGAGGCAAGCCATCAAACTCTTTAGTAGTCTAAACCTTTAATTTGGTTTCAGAACAGTAGTCAGTCATGTATTGAATACCCAAATTAACCATGCCTTTAACAAGTAACGCTAACACTCTGTATTAAAAAGGTAATGACCATAACTTTTCTCGTAGAATTTCTTGTGCTAATTTTTTGAAGAGGACTTATGAACTACATTTCCTGTATAGGCCTGAATCTCATACTTTTAATGATGGTGGAGTATATGTCTGTGTAGAGACGAGGGAATGACATTTTTTTGTGGTGGTATTTTTAAGTGGACAGTTTACTAATTATGTTGAGGTAACATTTTACAACTCTAAAAGGAAAACTTCAATTATCTGAATGAAATGAGGTACATGAAATTAATTCAGATAAATGGGGGAATCCTAAGTGTAAATGATGCATGTCAAGAGACATGACCTCAATCTTGATTTTTTTTTTTCTATATATCTCTAAGCTGCTTTTACATTACTAGATTGTAATTCTTTTTTTGTGATGGGCAGAGGTAAAATATGCTTCGTAGTTGTTTTTTTTTTTTTTTTTTTTTTTCCTTTGCCACAAAGGGAATCCAGAATGTGGTATTTTGTGACAAGTATAAGTGCTCATCTCTCGCCTGTGCTGCTCTGCCCTTTTAGGTGGTATACCACAGCCTTCCATTTTGTCACCTTCCTGTCAAATGTCAGATGTGTATGTGGATTCCTTGAGAACGTAATTTTTTTTTTTTTTTTGGTAAAGATTTTGTTTGTTTATTCATGAGAGACACAGAGAGAGGCAGAGACACAGGCAGAGGGAGAAGCAGGGTCCATGCAGGGAGCCCGATGTGGGACTCAGTCTCGGGACCCGGGGATCATGACCTGAGCCAAAGGCAGACGCTCAATCATTAAGCCACCCAGGTGCCCCGAGAATATAATTTGTTGGAAATGGAAGCCACACTCCTCTGTCCAATCACAAGATGTTTATACCTCCTAAAATTTGAGTTACATCAAGTTTAAGATGAATTGAGCTGGGTTCCTTCCCAGTCCCCCTTAGGGTTTGATATTAAGCAGTATCTTATGATGTAGGACCTTAAAATAGCAATAAGCACTGGGGCATAACCCTTGGCTTTTATGAATTCTTACTTGAAATGAAAATTTTGCTGATTGATAAGAGTTTAGGAAAGCTTTAGGAAACTTATTTCTTCTGTCATTTACTACATTTGTAGCGTTCCTTGGCTCCTGGCATCTGAAAGCTGTTGTGTAAAGAGTAGATAGTCTGTGTAGCTGTAACGATGTTTTCCTCCAGGCATTTTTTGTTTTGTTTTTAAACAGAGTTAGGGTTATCTCAGCTACAGAGATGTGTGCTGATACCTACCTAAAGTGGATTTGACTTCTTTTTTTCAGCATTACCTGTCGATGTTTTACCTAAAGCACCTGAGAACATGTCTCTTTATTTTCAGCATATATCAGCTTTCTTTTTGTCTCTTGGTCTTTGAAATACAAGATGATTCATATCTTGATTGCCTTGGGTAAATTGGATATGATATCAGCAAGCTCTGTAACCAGACCTTGTGAGCAATTCCTAGGTCATTGCCTGAGACCTTCTTAAATACATGCAGGCAGTGTGATTGAAGAGTTTAGGCTTCAGGGTCGGTCCAAACTGATTTTGACCCTGTACCATTTATGAACAGCATGCCTTTGGGGGAAGTTAGTTACTTTTCTGGGTTTCAGTTTTCTTAGAGTAATCTTAGCTGGATTGATTTGTTGTTGTATGCAGATAAGTGTTTAATAAATCAGTGAACTATCTACCTAGATCATAGACTATTTTAAAAGAAAGTAGATTTTGTCCTGTTTGAAGACAGAAATAATCAAATTAGTAAACATTTTTACAAACAGAGGTCTTGCTCAGTTGAGTTTATTTTTTATTTTACTTTATTTATTTATTTATTTAGTTGAGTTTAAAGCTATGGAAGACTTGTAACCATCGATCTATTTATGTAGAGAGAATATGTAGCATACTTGTTGGATTAAGACAGACTTGGATGATCGAGCACTGGGATAACGTTGGGCAGGGAATTTTGCCTTCTTGACTCAGTTTTCTTCTGTGAAATGGATAAAGTGTCAAGAATAATAAAGGGTGAGAAAGGATAGTAGGTTGTTGTAAACACTTAAGAGATGAGGTATGCAGGATAGTAATACCTGAATCCATAAATGCTGATGGTTGTTATTGTGACCTCAGACAAGTGACTTTCCCCTTATGTCCCTCAGATGTCCTCCTCGGTAGCATGAATATTATCAGAGAACTAGTAAAGTTATTATGAGGATTTAATGAGTTAATACATGCAAGTGCTCATTATTTGTTAATTGGTATTACATTATTAATGCAGTTTCAGAGTGCATTGGGCCAATTTTGAGTTAAAATGAAAAAAAATTTGTATAGATATTTAATATAATTCTTTTTTTTACATATAATATGTTGGGGGATATTTATTATGGATCTAGGGATGGCAGCTTATCATTTATAGCTTTCAGTGTTTCCTTAAGACCATAGTTCTCAAATTGTGATGTGCAGACCCATGTGAGTCACAAGAGCCTTGAAGGGGATTGTGAGGTTAAAATTATTTTCATAGCAGTAATGACTTTTTGCTGTTTCCACTGCTTTGATGTTTGCCTTGCTGATACTAAAGCAGTGGTGGATAAAACTGTTGGCATCTTAGTTTGTATTAAATGGCACTGGCACGAGACCATACTAATACTCATTTTATTCTTTACTACCATGCTCCTCCAGTAAAAAAAAAAACAAAAAACAAAAAAACAAAACAGAAAAGCCAGTTTCACTGAAGAATGTCCTTGATGAAGCAGTAAAAATGATTTTATTAAATCTTGATCCTTGAGTACACTTTGACTATTCTTTGTGATGGGGTAAATATCCAAAAAACATTTCTGCTGTATGTCCGGAGTACATTGGTTGACACAGGAAAACCCTTCTGTGATTTTTTGAGTTGTAAGCTGAATTAGTCATATTTTGCATGGAACATCATTTTTACATATAATAATGATCACCAAACTATGATCATTTAGACTTAGATATTTGGCAGTCATTTTCTTGAAAATGAACAAAGTGAGCCTGTCACTTTGGGGAAAACAACTGATAATATTTGTTGCCAATGATAAAATTTGAGCTTTCAAGTGAAAATTAAAATTTTGGAAAATTTGTATTACCTGCTGTGCCCTTGACAGCTTCCCAGTACTTAAAAGATTTTTCCGATGAGATAGGTGGTGATATTAATAAATGTGAGTTTTTGCTATGGTATTAATTAATTAATTAATTATGTCAAGATTTGGAATATAAACGTAATGTAAGAAACCGATATTTTCAAAGTGACCAATCTTACAAAATTGTGGGTACCCTTATAAAAAACGCAAGTAACAATACAAAGAGTTTATGTGATAATAGGTTGCATATGATAGATAACTGTTAAACTCCTCTACTTGTCAAGTTTTGGTGTAGTATCAAAGGAGAATGTTCACAACTATCTGAAAAGGCACAATTAATATTAACATATACTTCTTTTTTCTGTTACAGTCAAAATGTATCACAACAGATTGAATATAGAAGCAGATATAAGAATTCATCTGTCTTCTATTAAATTAGACATGAAAGAAACTTACCTTTTTTTTTAGGAAAGTACTTTTTCATAAAATATGTTATTTGTCATATTAAACATGCCATTAAAATTTTAAAACAATGTATAAACTCATTTAATTTTTAATATGGAAAATATTGATAATTATAACTCACAAAAACTCTAGAGTTCTTTTTTTTTTTAAAGATTTTATTTATTTATTCATGAGAGACACACAGAGAGGCAGAGACAGGGGCAGAGGGAGAAGCAGGCTCCATGCGGGGGGGGCCGGATGCAGGATCATGATTTGAGCCAAAGCAGGTTCTCAAATGCTGAGCCAACCAGGCACCCAGAGAGTTCTCAATTTTTGGGAACACAACGGAGTCCTGATACTAAAAAGTGTGAACTATTCCCTTAAGGGAAGGAGGCTAGATTCATCAAATGAATAAAGTTCTAAAATTTTAATCTTTTACGTATTCCTTTGGAGTATAGTCTACATGCCTCTGCTTTCTTTTCTTGGTGGTAAGGGTATGTTTGCTGCATTTCTATGTCATTCCCCAGGTGGACATAGGGTTCCTGTATGTGTTGTTGAAGATTTTCATTTTTATGCTTCATGCTACCTATATGGTTGCTACTCAGAATTGAGATACAGTTAATGGTCATTTCAGTCAGCCTATTCGTTTCTGATACTACTCATTTGTTTGTGTTAGAGCTATTGATGCAGTTTTCAGAGTTGTTCACCATGGCTGTCTATATGTCAGGGTTGTAGTGAAATTCACTTTGCTGAAAATGAACATTTTCTCTGAAGTCTTTACATGAGGCTAATCTGTCCTGCTATAAAGTCTTCCTGACATTTCATGGCTATTTTTTAGTACAGTCTACAACTTACGAATATGTTTGTGAATTAATTGCTTGCAACAATATAATATGAATTACAGATGGGTTCTATAGTGTGGGCATAGCCTCATAGTGGACTATTCACATGGGGGATTATATCTCACTGCTGAAAGTCTAACCAAATACATTTCCCCATTGTTGTCAGACAGTGGCAAGAAAACCCTCCTTTTTCTCTTACACTAGAAATGGGATTGTTAAAGCTTTGATAGAAGCAAGGCAGTAATTCCGAGGCACTGCTCAAGAGACACAGGTATTTTGAGCAGTCCAAGTGGGTAAAGGGTGATGGGTAGCACTCTCAGATGAAGCAGATGCAGAAACTTTGGGCTAACTAGCAGTGATGAAGGGAAAAAGGAGAAGGGGGTTCTGAATGCTGCTGGGGCGGATAAATTCCCTTTTGGAGCAGTTGCTAAAACATGACATGCCTTAACATGGATGGTTCTAGGCTGGGAAATCCATGTCTTATAAAATGTCTTGTGCTCTTATTTGGTTATTGTGTGAACTGAGCTCAAGAAACAGAACGATGGGCCAGTGGGGAATGGATGTGTAGGCCAGAGGTTTGAATGTAAAAGGAAATCTGTGAACTCCAGGAGCATTCATGATCAAAACTGGTAGTGGAGGCCAGGAGAATGTTGGAATATGCAGACTGTCCACAGGGCCCTGAACAAATTCATTTTTACAAGGTGGTTGTCACAGCACGGTTGGAACTAGCTTATCAGCCAGCACAGATCGGTCAATGACTGCTGTGACTCTGCTTACTACCCAAGGGTCTCTAGGGGGAAATAGAGTATTTTAAGACTCAGATTAGTGCAGGAAACCTGTTAACAGAGAATGGTAGACATAAAGCAGAAATCCAGGGATCTAGAAGAGGCCAACGTTGGAGAGGTATTTGATTTGAAGCCGAGCTTCTTGGTCTTCTTCCTGCCCAAGGAGAATATTGACTCCATGGATTGAGGCAAGGCTGAGCCAAAGTGGAAAGCAGAGTAACTTAACTGTCTACACTGGAGTGGCAGGCTTCCCCAGAAGTATTTGTTAAACGAATGGATGAAGTTAACATAAGGGACCAACTGGGTCATTGCACCTCAGGTTCTTAATGCGACAGACACTAGACACTAGGTGTCCTATTAACCTACCTACTTGATAGATATCCTCTAGGTCGGGTTGGCAAGCTTTTTTTTTTTTTTTTTTTTTTTTGGAAGCACCAGAGAGTAAAGGTATTCTTCTTTATGGATCATACAGTCAGTGTTGCACCTATTTAAGCCTACCATCATAGCATGAAAGCAGTCATAGAGACATACATAAATGAGTGAATAGCTACCGTTCCAGTAAAATCTTATTTATGGAAACTGAAATGTGAATTTCATACAATTTCATGGCACAAAATATTAATTTTTTTAAAGAAACTTTTTCAACCATGTAAAAATACAAAATCTGTTCTTAGATTATGGCTGAACAAAAATAGACAGGTGGCTGAATTTTGGCCCATGGGCTCCAGTTTGCTGACCCTGTTTTAGTCAAATAAATCACTGTCAGTCATAATGCTGAAAGCTTAGCATTACTGAAATAGAGATTCTCTAGGACACTGCTATTGGTGACATTGTCTTGTTTTATAGGTGACACTGATGATAAAAATCCGTTCAAGAATTTAGATGTGACATCTGCAGCAGGTTCAAATCTCTCAGCTGTAAGACAAAGTGGATACTTCGTAAAGATTTTCATCTGTTATGCACAGAGCCAAAATCCGTTACTGAAATGGTCTGAGTGAGCTGCCTGCTGGGTCCAGTGATGCACTAGTAGACAAAGAAGTTGAAAGAGAAGGATGGCATATTCTTTGGATGACTGGCAGAGTGTGACACCAAAATGGCATCAAGCCCTATGATTCCAAGGACTTCATGATTAAATAAAAAATGTTTTTTTTTTTTTTTTTTTTTTGTGTGTGTGTGTGTGTGGGAGTGGGTAGTTGAAGTAACTTTGATCTTTAACTCCGGGAATGTGTAATGTATTATCATTCTATAATACACAGTAATTGCTTTGGTAATCAAACTTTAAAGGTTGTGTCTGTTTATGGAATTTATGTAGTTACCACTTTTTAGTATTGGGTTCTCTTACTTTAAGGAAACTACAGTAAGGAAAAACCTCTGATTCAACTAAAATAACCTAAAAAGGTTAAAGACTATCATTTTCACAAGACAGTTTTTGCTCTGGGGGATTCTTGAAATTTTGCTCTCCTGCAGCATATATAAAATATGTTTCTGGGGTGCCAGGGTGGCTCAGTTGGTTAAGTGTCCGACTCTTGATTTCAGCGTAGGTCATGATCTCAGGGTCATGAGATAGAGCCCTGTGTCAGGCTCATGCTGGATTTGGAGCCTACTTAAGATTCTGTCTCCCCTTTGCCCCTCCCTCCCTGCCTCTCAAAAAAAAAAAAAAAAATGTGTGTAAAAAGTTTGTAAAAAGCTGCTGTACCCAGAATTTTCTAAGAAAACATCCTTTTTGTTAGGCTTTTGAATACAATAGTAGTAGAAAGTCACACTATACAATACAATACTACAGAACAGTTAGTTGAATTAAAAAATTAATATCTTTAGACATGTTAACTAAAGTCACTTCACATGTTTTTAGTGTGAATTGAAAATACACTGGTACTTTTTAGAACCATTGCATCACAAGAAAACCAGGACATCAGAGTATTCTCTGAACCAAATCAAAATCTTATTTGGTTAGAGCCCCTGCTTTTGGTTTATATCCGTTTATTCCAGTTGTAGAGGATTTGAAAGCAGTTCTGGGAAATGAAGTGGGTGGATTCTCAATGTTGAATCCCATTTTTTTTCTTTTCGGTGTATCTTCAACATTTTTTTTATCTTAGCATTCAACAAAAACCCTAGCATCCCAGGATATAAAACATAGATTATATTTTATATAGTTCATGCAGCTCATCTACAAACAGAAAAAGATTCCCTCATGACTTACCTTGAAAGCTGTTCAGGGCATATACTATTCAGGGCATATACTATTTTATTCAAGGCATATACTATTCAGTTTGACAGTGTGCCACTGCCACTACTGTCAGAGTGCAATACAACCAACATAGCCATCCTGCTAGGAAAAAGATCTGTGGGTTGCTGAGTAGTAGAAGTTACACACATCTAATTTACAAGTCAGATTAGAGATCAGAATCCTACGATAGCTTTATGTGGAATTGATTTCATTTCATGGTTTTTAAGCTATTTTTTCATTGAAAGCAGTGTCTATAATGGAAAGACAAGTATGGTGTAGCATTCGAATGCCTTAAACTCTTAAATCTGGAATGAAAGAGATATAGATGTTCAGATTCTAGAGCTCAGGGATTTTGAAATAAAATGCTCTTGTCATTCATTTATTGTGCCATAATTAAACTGCCCTATGGATATTATTTGGGCTTTATGATTAATATTGGTCAAACCACCATTTTCAGATATGGGGCGCTTTAGGAAAGACATTTGTGTGTTTGTTTAAAGCAGCAAACAGCTTTTTACCTTATAAATAAGATATATTTAATAAAAATTATGTGGGTTTAACAGTGGTAACCCATTCAAATCAGGAATTCCATTGTGGTCTTCTGGAAACCAATGGGGGGGTGGACAATAAAAGAGCACTTTACAAATTGCATTTTTTTCCCCTAAATCAAACTTCTTTCAAAAATATATGAAGAATGCATAACTATCGTTGATAGGTTGCAGTTACCTTTAATTCACCTGTTCTTACTGAAATTGAGAAAACAAAAGTATAAAAAAAGTAGTTCATTGGAGAAGGGATCGTGCTGTTTATTGGAATTTGAGAATGTAGTGGCAAAAAAAAAAAAAAAATATGTGTTAATCTTTTAGATGGTTTTTGAGCCAGTAATTCATTTGAGTATAATCAGGAGAAGAAGAAAATCCGTGTTTAAAACTAGCTTTTTCTTTCTTCCTTTTTTTTTTTAAACTAATTTTCTATCAGTGGTCAAAATGATGTTTAGTTTTATTCTCCCCCAACCCCCATGTGATAAGTTCTCATGAATTGATTTCTGAGATAATTCATTAGTTGTATCTTTTTCTCCGCTGATTGTTTTTCATAGGACCTGTTTATGATATTTATAGGGCATGAGGAAGGCTGTGATTCTGGCTTTCATGGGCTTCACAAAAGACTGAAGAAAGATAAATGCCAAGTTAGGATGTAGTAGGCATACATTACTGTGTTAAATCTAGTAGAACAGTGATTTTAGGTGGATCCTTGCCCTGTTGCCTTGCCCCCTAACTTCATAATCCCCTGGCTAAATCTTTTCATTAAGACAAGTGAGAGTCAATTTTATGAATGGAGAAAGGGTATTCTAGACATTGGGAAATTAGTGGAATGTGAAGGGAGACTGAGATCATAAATGTGATAAGTAACAAGATCATAGATGAATACTGTTTTTGGATTGCCAAGGGTACTAGAGTAAGGGTGTCAGTGGAATAGAGTAGTTTATTAAGTGCTATTTATTGAAAGCCTCCTGTTTAGTAGGTCTCAACTAAGATACTTTGCATCAATTTTCACAACCTTGGAATCTAGTGCAATTATTCCGGTTTCCTGATGAGGAAAGAAACTACAGGGGATACCCAAGGTCTAAGAGTAAGAAGTAAAGATACTGTCCCACATTGTATCATTTTTTGTAGAGACCTTTTTCTCTCTGGTTATCGTCTGATAAATGAAATAAGTAATCTGAAAGGCCAGCATATACAGTATGGGAAGACTTTAGGTTTAGTGGCTTTTAATATAAATGCTTTCATGTTGGTGTTGTAGAAGGATGCTGAAGCCTCCTTGGAAAGCAGTGAGGTGGTAACATTTGCAAATATTGTATGTGGACTCTAGAACTCTTCCAACCAATGGGTTACCTTTGATATTAATATAATATCATATAACTGTGTTTTCAGATATAAGTGATGCCATGATACAAAATCTGTATACGAAAGGCAAGCGATAATGGGCTGCCACAGTAACGTATTTATCATAAGCTAGATTGGATCAACTTCAAGTAGAATGTTTAGAACAGTGCTTGAAAGAGGGTTGGTTTTTAGGCAGTCTGATACAATTTAAAGCGACTACTCGACCATTTGGGGTATGGGAATAACTGGAAAAGAGTCAAAAAAGCCCATTAAAATGAGGTGTTTACAGGCTTTGCAAGTAGACCTACACAGCCCATAACCAAACATCATCTCCTTGGAAAGGACACATTTCGTCACTGAGCTAGGAACAGTGCTTTAGTAGCAGTATTTTTAAATGTAAAAGACAATTGTGCAGTAGGGCTCTGGAGTCACATGATCCAACTATGTTTTTTCAGGTATAGGGTGAAATGATAAGCAATCTTTGCCTTCTTGATGGGATGAACACTGGGTGTTGTACTATATGTTGGCAAATTGAACTCCAATAAAAAAATATACAAAAAAAAAAGATATCTTTGCCTTTGTCATTCATTGGTATTTTAGGAGGTGTGAAGTAACAACAACAACAACAAATACAGCCAAGGTAGCAGCTTAAATATGAATATTTTGGCACCTTGGTGAAGGATGTGGTATTGAAGATAGGAAAAAAATGGTTGAAATTATTGAACTCAAGATATTGAAATGCAATATAATTAATTGCTTGAAAATACAAGGAATAAAGTAGGAAACAAATCCCATAAAGCGTAGGAATTGAGGAGGGCTATTCAAGAGTGAAGTGCTTGTATGATATTCTCAGATAGAGTTTTTATTCAAAAGAGAAAAATTGGCCAGAGAGATCAGGAAAAGTGATTTAGAAATAGATATTAGTGAATTAGGGAAGTAAGCTCCTCAAAGATGGTTAGTAGGCAGAGAAAATACTGGAAAAGTGGGCAAAGAATGATCTTTAACATGAATTTGCATTCATATTTTATAGTAGTCAAACTGACCACCTGTTTTAGGTCATGACCTCCCAAGAAACATGCTGATTGCTCTTTCATTCTGTGAATACTTACAGATATTTCTATAGGATAAAATTATCCATGTGTCTGTGACAGTGGGTACACACTTTGGACTTGGATTTGGATTTTAGAGTCTGATTTAGGCTGTAAGTTTGTTATGTTTATTACCGATACATTTTCAACATTCATTAAGAGATTACATTTTACATTAGCTGGCTGTCCTTGGCATTGTCCTGAAGTAAGATACCAGATCTGATTTAAATCAACTTTATCAGGTATAATTTATATACTAAAACACACCCATTTTTAAGTGTATAGTTAATGAATTTGATGTGTGTATCTTACTCATGTAACTATTCTGCCCCGCCCAAGATATAGAATATAGATATCGCTAAAGCTCCAAAGCTGAAAATAAAGGTTAACAAATATCCTTGCATTCTAAGGAGGGATGTGGGACTTAGTAAAATAATAGATGTGCAGCACCTGCTTCCCAGATATAACAGAAATTAGAAAAGAGGAGAGTATTATAAAAGTGTCATTCAGATGAAGAATTATTAAACTGTTGGAATTAGTTCTGTGACATTTCCCTGTTTTTCCCCCAAAAGGACCTTTTGTTCTCAGCCCAGAACTTGGGTGTGTCTGCCAGAAGTGTAGATTGGTATTTAACGTCTTGTCTGGATGTTTAATAAGCTTACAGAATCTTGTGTCTTTTACTGCAGTGGCACCTTCCAGAGTTCTTGAGGGAGCATGACATAAGTTATCTAGAGTTTGGGGCATTCCTGAACATAGACTCGATAAAATAACTAATACCCGAGTGGGTAGCCCTACTCTAGCTCCTTATGGAGGGCCAACCAGAACCCGAGGAGTTTCTCCTCCCCTTCCTGGAAAAGGAAGTGACCAGATCTGAAGGTGGCAGAAATGGCCACACTGCCAAGGAAAGTCTACCCAGCCCCAGCTCAGAATCTGAGTGGGGCAATGGCACTGGTTGAGGCCTCCAGTAACTGGGTAACTGGAGCCAGTGGGATGGCATTTTGAATGAGAGAGTAGCAATGGAAAGAGTTGACATTTGTCTGTTTGGTATGGTAAGAAAACATGAGGGGTTTGTTGTTGTTGTTTGTGTTTTTTTGTGGACCAAGTGGATACCATGGGAGGTAACAAGGTTAGAATTATCTTGGTGGTTGCTAACAGGGAGAGCTTGCCATATGAGGGGACTGTGTGGGTAGAGAGGTCAGCCTTAGAATACATCCTCCATGCCAAGGAGCTATGCAGGGCAGCGGGGGCAGCCCCTTATGCTTGCTGTAATTTAAAGCTGAAATGTACTGTCTCAACTGGGTGCCTTTGAGAAAGAGAGAAGGTATTAATAATTACACAAGGATAACGGATCATTCTGCTTCATGGCCTTCCAGTAAACTCCCATGGAAGTAGGCGCATAGGGCATTTTCCCTCTTCCTCTGCCTATCTTGATTTGTGGGAACTAGAAAGTTGAGGGAGGAAGTGGAGAAAATGGAAAGAACTGGGAAGAATATTGAGAAAAACGGATTATGTTCTTTTTCTTGGCTGGCCTGGGGTTGAGGTGGGGTTGTGTGGATTCTCTTTGAATAAGATATGACACTGAAGATTTAAAATGGATTAGATTATATGTTGCATACTAGAAAGTGAGAAGCAGTAGGATTTATCTGGGATAATATGGAGAGTTGGGGAAGTGAGATCTAGAAGAGTATATTTAAAATGATGAAAGGAAATTAAAGCATATATCCTCATTAAGTTCTATTTATTTGATCATTTTTGTAGCTTAGTAGGATTTTAAGCTAAACAAACCTTCAGTGAGTACCTGCAACACATTATGCAAGGTATCGTGTTAAGCATTTTAGGGAAGGCAAAGGTAGCTAAGATTTTTCTGGATCTTTCCAAGATTTTTCAAGGATCTTCTGCTTTAGTGTATAGAGCTGAGTAATCCATGGGGGGATGACCTTGGTGCTCAAGACATGTAAGTGACAGTGCTGTGGGAATGTGGAATGAACTGAATACTGCTTGAGGTTAGGGCAAGCTTTGTGGTCGAGGCTGAATTTGGGCTGGGCCTTGGAGGAAGAGAAGGGTGTCAGTGGGAAGAAGTGTTCTAGCAAGAGCCAATAATCATGACATGGAACTGGAAAGGAATAGACACCTGGAGAGGAATAATGCTCATTCCATGCTGAAAATGTTATGTTTTAGAAAATGTTTTCAAGCATTAGTTAAGCATGCTTTGCCCATGTTGTAATTCTGGTTGAAGTTTGGTATTCTTACATGTCATTTTTGTATTTCCTTAGTAATGCACAAAATAGCATCTTTTTGAGATACAGTGTGGGAATGTTACTCACTTTAGAACCTAGATGGTTATAAGCATCAAAACCAAACTTCTAAATCTAATCACAAAGTCTATTACTTTCCTTGATTTAAAACAGTAAAATGTAGAGAAGATGATGATTTTTACATATGATCTTAAGAAGCATTTGGCAGTGCAATTAGTTTCATAACAAGTGATTGTTTTTTAAAGCCTTCCCAGAATAAGAATGAGTATCTTGATGCTGGTGTCACTTTTAAATAGCTATAGTTCCAGGAATGTGTCTGTTCATGTTGTTATCTTAAATACACACCTTATCTATCCATATTGCTGTACTTCAGATGTGAAAGTAAAAATAAAGGTGTGAAGTGCCTAGCAGACTTGTATGGATTTATGTAAATCAGAAAACATACAAACAATCCATTAGTGCTGAGTCCTGAATGTGTTAAATTCCAAGTATGGACCATTTTCTGAAGGTCTTGTGTGCGTGCACGTGTGTGTGCGTGGACACACACACACATTCCTCATACCCAGTGATTTACTTTGCAAAAAATAAAATCTTTATAAGAGGCTTTTTCCTCTGAACTCTTGATATATCCAATTGTGATACCTCCTTGTGGATATTTAAAGGTATTTAAATAGAAGATGCTCAGAACTCAACTGATCTTTTTACTCAAACTTGTTTCATTTTTTGTCTTCCCCATGTTAGTAAATGACATGTTCATCCCTGTTACTCAGACCAAAAACCTTGGAGCTTCCCTGTCTCTTCTCTCTTCATATCCATACCTCATTTGTCAGTAGTTCATATTGCTTTACCATCCAAATATATAGGATCTGAATCTTACCATCTCTCAGCACCTCCACTATCACCTGGTTCAAGTCATTATCATCACTGACTTGGATTATTTTAATACCTCCTGACTGTTCTCACAGCTTCTTAAAATCTTCAACCCATAACCCAGCACTTCAGTCTGGTCTTAGTGCAGCAGACAAAATAATCATGGTTAAAACATAAGTTAAATCCTGTCATTCTTCAATTAAAAACTTCAGTAGTCTCTTAGTGTAAAAGCTAAAGTCTTTGTAGTAGCTAATGAGACTCGACATGACACTGACCCATCTGCAACCTCATCTTTTGCCTGTCTTATGTAGTGCTCTGGAGTCTCCTCGGCACCTGGTTAACTGAATATTTTTCCACTTGAATTTAGTGCTATTAGAAATTTAATATATGTGTTTTATTTATTTGATTATTATTATTACTTTTTTTGCATGACTGATGCAAGGTTTGACATTTTCACTCAATAAAAACTGGAAAAAAACCTAAAAACCTAAAGAAAAAAAAAGTGCTCTCCAGTACACCTGACACCACGTTGTTCTTGACTAGCTAGCTTGGGAGCCTTTGCACTTACTTTTCCCTCTTTCTGGAATTCTCTTTTTCCCCAGATAACTTAGCTAATCCTCCTTGGATCTTTACTGAAATGTTACATCCTTAAGTGAGACCTTCTTTGACCATCTTATTTAAAATGTCTCCCATCCCCCAATTGTTTTATTTTTCTGGTTAGCACTTTCCCAATCTATCTTATCTATTACTTTTACTTTTTTATGGTCAGTATTCTTTGTCAGAATGAAAGGTTGATGAGGGCTGGGGATGCGGTTTTGTTTTACTACTTTATCACCACACTCAGAATTATTCCTGGCACATAGTTGGTACTTAACATATAATTGCATGAAAGAAAGACAATAAGAGACTTGCTTTATAGAGGTTAAGCTGGAGTAAAACTAGATGATGCTAATCCCAAATGTCTAACTGCTACTTCTTTTAAATTTTTAAATCAAATGTATTTGGGGTATAATTTACGTAGAATAAAAGGTAGTTATTTTCAACGTACAGGTCAATGAGTTTTGACAAACATACCTTGTAACTACTACAGTAAGGTACAGAACATTCCTGTCACTTCAAAAAGTTCCCATGTGTGCCTTTGCAGTCACTTCTCCCTCCTTTATTGTCATTTCTGGGCAAATATTGATTTGACTTTTGTCACTGTGAATTAGTGACACATACATAGAAGCACACGTTAGGCATTCTTTTCAGCATGAGCTTTTTGAGGCTTATCGTGTTATTGTATATCTTAGTAATTCCATCTCACTGCAGAGTCGTGGGCATTGTGTAAATGTGCCACAGTTGATCTGTATTACATGGACACTTGGGGTGTTTCAAGGTTTTGCCTGTAAGGAACGACACTGCCATGAATGTTCACATACACGTATTTGTGTACATACGCTTTAATTCTTGCTTGGTTAAGTAACCCAGGAGTGGAATTCTAGTGTCATGCGCTCAAATGTGTGTTGAACTTTGTAAGAAAACTGCCAAACTGTTTTCTAAGCGATTGCACCGTATTCCCCAGTAGGGTATAGAAGTGCTTGCCCCGCATTCCGGCCAGCACTTGATCTCATTCTTTTAAGTTCAGACATTCTCCTGAGTGAGTAGTTTTATCTCATTGTGGTTTTAATTTGCATTTCTCTGATTACTAGTGATGTTGATCTTTTTACTTACTTATTGGCCATTTGTTTATCTTTTGTGAAGTGTCTGTTCAGATCTTTTGCCCATTTAAAAAAAACTGGGATTGTTTTTGTATCATTTAGAGTTTCTAACATATCTGGATATGAGTTCTTTATCAGATATATTTTCTCTTGGTTCTTGCTCTTTTCTTTCATTGATAATTTCTTTTGAAGAGCAGAAGTAAATTAAATTTTGAATTAATCTAGCTTATCAATATGTATATTTTTTTGGTCTATGCTTTTTTTCTCTTTCCCTTCCATTCCTCCTTTCCCTCCTCTTCTTCTGTTTCTAGTTCTCTGACTAAAAATCTTTAGTTAACTCCAGGTTGTGAAGATTTTCTCCTGTGTTTTCTTCTAAAAGTTTTATAGTTTTAGCTTTTACATTGGGTCTCTGGTCCATTTGGAGTTAATTTTTGTGTAGAGTGTGAGGTAAATATCAAGGTTTATTTTTTTCCTTTTCTAGTTGTTCAAAGACCATTTGTTGAAGAAAAAACTGTCTTTTCTTCTTTGAGTTATCTTGAAAACTTTTGTTAAAAATCAAGTAATCATATAAAACATATGGATCTTTTCTTAGATTGTTATATTGATCTATATATGTCTATACTGCCAACACAACTGTTTTATACTGTCTGGATATCAGTGGTGTAAATTCTTTCATTCTGTTCTTTTTTGAAATTGTTTGGATCCCCCAAGTTCTTTCCATTTCTTTATTGATTATAGAGTTAGTTTGTACGTTTCTGTAAAACACTTCTGAAATTTTGATTGGCATTGAATTAAATAGAGCAATTTGGGGAAGATGAATTTTTAAACAGTACTGAGTTATTTCAACCCTAGGCATGATATATTTTCACTTTTTAACTTACTCTTCAATTTCTCTCAGCGGTGTTTTGTAGTGTTATTTGTGCTAGTCTTTGATGTCTTTTGTTAAATTTATCCTAAGTGAATAGGATATGAATTATATTTTTGGATACTATTGAAAATGCAGTTAAATTTTACAGTTGGTCATTGTTAATATGTAGAAATACAACTGATTTTTATATGTTGAATCTGTATCCTGGTACCTATTCATTCATTAATTTTTCTGACTTTTGTGTGTGTCTTCTTCAGGTTACTCTTTGTAAATGATTGCATTAATTGCAAATAAAGAGAGTTTTACATCTTTCTTTCCAAACTTTTTGTCTTGTATTTCTTTTTTAATGCACTGACTAGGACTTACAGTGCAGCATTAAATAGAAGTGGTGAGAGTAAGTATCCTTACCCTGTCCCTGGACATAGAAGGCATTCAGAATTTCACTATTATGTATGACGTTAACTGCAAATTTCTTTATAAATGCCATATATCAGATAGAGCAAGTTCCCTTTTATTTTTAATATAGTGACAGCTTTTATTATACATGAGTGTTAAATTTTGTCATATGACTTTTCTGTATCTAAGAAAGAATCACTCGGTTTTCTTTTTAACTTTATTAGTTTTATACATTGCATGATTGGATTTTAGATCCTAAATCAGCCTTTGCATTTCAAAGCCCCATTTGGTTATGGTGCATTACATGATCCTTTTAATATTATGGTGAATTTGATTTTGACATTTTTTAATGATTTGAAAATCTTTAATGAGGGATATCATTTTTTTTTGAGGGAGTGTTACAGACCGAATATTTGTGTCTCCCTAAAACTTATGTTTTGAAGCCCTAACTCCCAAAGTGATAGTATTTGGATGTGGGGCCTATGGAAGGCAGTTAGGTTTGGAAGAGGTCATGGGAGTGAGGCTCCCGAATGGAATTAGTGTCCTTATAAGAAGAGGAAGAAACCAGAGCTTGCTTGCTCACTCTGCATGGGGACAGGTGAGGACACAGCAAGAAAGCATCTTTGTATGAGCCAAGAAGGAGGTCTTCAATGGAAAACCAACTAGGCCAACACCTTGATCTTGGAATTCCCTGCCTGCAGAACTATGAGAAATAAATTCCTGTTGTTGAGCCACTCATTCTGTGATATTTTATTATGGCAGCCCAAGCTGATGGCACAATGTAATGTTTTTGTCAGATTTTGGTATCAAGGTAATAGTCACCTTATTAGAAAAATCATTTGAAAAATCCAGCACCCTCATATTAAACTAGGAATAAAAGGAAATTTCCTCAATATGATAAAAGGCATCTATGTAAAAACAGAGCAATGTAATGGTGAAAGAGTGAGTGCTTTTCTCCAAGATCAGGAACAAGGCAAGAATATTGCTGTCACTAATTCTATTCAGTATTATACTCAAGGTTCTAGTTAAGACAGTTAGGTGAAGGAAAAGAAACACAAGCATCCAGATTGGAAAGAACTAAAATTATATTTGTAGATAACAGGTTCTTTATAGAAAGTTCTAAGCACTCCATTAAAATCTATTACAACTAATAAATGATTAGCTAATTGCAAGGTATAAGAGCAGTATACAGAAATCAATTGTATTTTTATATACCAACAATGAACAATATAAAAGTGAAATTTAGAAAACAAGTTCATTTATAATAGCGACAAAAAAATCAAACAGGAACAAATTTAACAAAACCAGTAGAAAAATTTTCCAAAATCTACCAAAATTGTTGGAAGATATTACATAAATAGTGCCTGTTTGTATATCAGAGGACTTAATATTGTGAGGTTGGCAATAGTCCACCAAATGATCTATATATATTCAAGGCAAGCTCTATCAAAATCCTAGCTGCCTTTTTTTTTTTAAATGAAAAACTGATCCTAAAATTTATATGGAAATTCAAGGTACCTAAGATAGTAAAACCAATTTTGAAAAAGAACAAAAGTGAAGGACCTCTCCTAATTTTAAAACTTACTACAAAGCTAAAGTTATCAAGGCAGTGTGATGCTGGTATAATGAGAGGCATAAAGATTAGTTTAATAGAATTGAAGAGTCCAGAAATAGAAATATGATCAGTTGATTTTGACAAGGGCACCAACATAATTTAATAGTGAAAGACTAGTCTTTTCAACAAATGGTGCTGGGACAACTGTGTATCCATAGCAAAAGAACAAAGATGGACCCTTTCCTTAACCATGCATTAAAACTTATGCCAAATGAGTTATAGACCTAATGTAAGAACTAAAAGTATGAAACTTAGAAGAACATCTAAGAGTCAATTTTCATGTCCTTGGGTTAATAAGCAGAGCCTACTTAGAAAACATCACAAGCACAAGTGACAAAAGAAAAAAATAGATAAATTGGACTTCATCAATATTGAAAACTTATACTTCAAAAGACACCATCAAGACGGGGAAAAGCCAGCCCACCAACTGGGAGAAAATATTTGCAAATCATACCTCTAGTAAAGGACTTGTATCCACAATATATAAAGGATTCTTAAAATTCAAAAAGACATTTGTAAAAAAACTAATGAGTTAAAAATGTCAAAGCATCTGAATAGACACATTTTGGGGGAAATATGAAATGTGTCTATTTGTCCCATTTGTTATTTACTTCTTTGTTCTTTTGGATTAGTTAAGTATTTTAGTGTTTATTTTTATATCACCTTTTGAGTTATAAGTTATATATATCCTTGTATAATTTTTTCCACTTAGTGGTTCCTACAGGATTTATAATATCTTATCCCAGTCTATATTCAATCATGTTATATCACTCTACATATCATTGAAGAACTTTATAATAATCTAGCATTTCTTCCCTCATCCTTTGTAGTATTGTATATTTTACGTCTGTATATTCTGTAAAACATCAATTTTTTTTTACAATTTATTATTTTTTTATTGGAGTTCAATTTGCCAACATATAGCATAACACCCAGTGCTCATCCCATCAAGTGCCCCCCTCAGTGCCTGTCACCCAGTCACCCCCACACCCCGCCCACCTCCCTTTCCACTTTCCCAGAGTTAGGAGTCTCTCATGTTCTGTCTCCCTCTCTGATATTTCCCATTCATTTTCTCTCCTTTCCCCTTTATTCCCTTTCACTATTTTTTCTATTCCTCAAATGAATGAGACCATATAATGTTTGTCCTTCTCTGATTGACTTATTTCACTCAGCATAATACCCTCCAGGTCCATCCACGTCGAAGCAAATGGTGGGTATTCGTCGTTTCTAATGGCTGAGGAATATTCCATTGTATACATAGACCACAGCTTCTTTATCCATTCATCTTTCGAATAAACATCATCATTAATCGTTTTTTTCTTTAAACAATTTTGAGTAATTAACAAATGTGAAAAAAGTCTGTGAAGTTGACCTGCATATACCTTTCTTGTGGTTTTCATCCCTTCGTGTAGATCTTTACTTTCATATATTTTAGTTTTTCTTCAGTTTGATGAACTTCTTTAATGTTTCTTACGGGGCACCTGGGTGGCTCAGTGGTTGAGTGTCTGCCTTTGGCTCAGGTTGTGATCCTGAGGTCCTGGGATCGAGTCCTGCTTTGGGCTCCCTGCGGGGAGCTTGTTTCTCCCTCTGCCTATGTCTCTGCCTCTCTCTCTGTGTCTCTCATAAATAAATAGATAAATAAATAAATAAATAAATAAATAAATAAATAAATCTTTAAAAAAAAGCTTTGGGTTTTTTTTAAAGATTTATTTATTTATTTATTCATGAGAAACACACACACACAGAGGGAGAGAGAGAGGGGCAGAGGGAGAAGCAGGCTTCATGCAGGGAGCCCGACGTGGGATTTGATCCAGGGTCCCCAGGATCAAGCCCTGGACTGAAGGCGGTGGTAAACCACTGAGCCCTTGGGGCATTTCTTACAGTACAGTCCCGCTGTCAATAAATTCTCATATTTTATTTGAAAATGTTTCTTTAGCTTTTATTTTTCAATTTTACACTGACAGTTTCTTTTCCCCTTTAATTTTTTCCCCTCTTTAAAAAATATCTTCCCATTGTCTTCTGGATTACAGTCCTGCCCCCCTTTTCTTTGGATGAGAAGTCAGTGGGGTTCCTTATCATTTTGTCCAGTGAGTTAGTATGATATGTCTCGATGTAGTCTTTAAAAATACGCATCCTGTTCAAGGTTTATTGAGTTTCTTGGATCTTTATGTAGGGTTATGGTTTTCCTCAAATTTGAAAACTTGTAGGCTTTATTTTTTCAAAAATTTTTTCTTCTCTCTTTTGGGGATTTTAGTTATATATATGATTGATGACTAGATATTATTTTATAGGTCACCAATGCTCAACGCCTTTTTTTTGTCTTTCCGCCCATTCCCTTCTTTCTCAGAGAGTTTTTATTGTTATGCCTTCAAGTTAAAGGATCTTCTCTTCTATGTTGTCACAAAACCATCTAGTGAATTTTTTTTTAAGACTTTTTGATTTAATTTCTGGAAGTTTTGCTTTTTAAAATAGCTTTCATTTCTTTCATCATCGTCTTACACATAAATTCTTGAAAACATTTATAAGTAGTGTTTTAATATACTCGCTCTTTTAAAGTCCTAGTATGCTCATTCCATTGTTTCTGCCATTTCTGTATCATTTCCTATTGTTTAGTCTTGGTTGAGTCACATTTTTCTTCTTCACATATGTGGTAATCTTTTGTTGGTCGATGGGCATTGTGAATGTTGCATTGTTCAGTGTCTTGATTTTACTGCCTTTCAAAAAAATGTATTAATTTTGGCAGGCAGTTTTAAATTCTTTGTGGATCAGCTTGATTTTCTTGAGGCTGGTTTTTATGCTTTGTAGGATTGTTCTTGAGTAGCCTTTACTCTAGAGCTAATTTAATCCTATTACTAATGTGTGACCCTTTTTCATGCTTTGCTGAATACCATGTGTGTTCAATGAAGTCTCTCTGCTCTTCTGTTGTAATCTTGAATGTCTCCTAGGCTTGTGTGACCTTTGGCTAGTGTTCACATGATTACTTTCTCATCTTTGTTCTTCAACTAGCCTCATGAAGTCTTATAATATTCATTGGAAATGTGCATATGGGATCCCTATATAGATTGGTGGTTTTTTTTTTTTTTCTGTATTGCTCCTTTCTCTTATTCACTGTATCCTTACAAATTCTGGTTACCTCAGCCTTCCTGAGACTCTAAAATCTGTTTCCTCAACTCAGCTGGATCACTATGCGCTTTTTATCTCTTCGCACTGTGGTCCATAGAATGCTTCTAGGTAGAAGCCCTATGGTTAACCATAGGGTTCCCTTGTTGGTTTCCCTTCATCAGGGATCACGGTTCTGTACTGTCATATTGTCCAATGTCTGAAAACAGTTTTTTAAATATATTTTGTACAGTTTTCATGTTGATTATAGTGGGAAGGGGGCATGTCTAGTGCCAGTTATTCCATCATAGCCAGTATTGGAAATATCCTGTTACTCCCTTTTCATACTGAAAGTTTCAGAAAAAATAAGTTTTTGAGTATATTTTAAAAAAGATTTTTATTTGTATGTGTATCCTGGTATAAAAAATAGCTGAACATTGTTCAGCCAGGCTTTTCTTTTTTCTCTTTTCTTTTCTCTTGCTTTCTTCAGCCTTTCTTGATGTCTTTTTAAAATTGTGTCATGCAAACTTCTACAGCTTGGGCCTATTGAAGATGCCCTGCTTCTAGTTTTCCTTATTTCTGTTTTCTTTCCCCGGTATTTTGTTCATGTTGAGACCATTTTCAGTTTTCAGTGACTGTCTTCTTTGAAACTATTATTATTTGATTATCCTTGTTATAAAAGGAAGTTTTAAAATTTAATCCTGGCACTTAAGAGCCTTTCTAGTTAGGGTTTAGTCTGCTTGTCTACCCTCGTTTTCTATCTTTTTACACCCAACACATGCACCAATATTTAGGTCAACATTCCTATACTGATGTGCTATCTCTTTTTCTTTGATAATACTGTTTCCTTTGCTGAAACCCCATTTTCACCTCTCCCTGTCGAAATCCCAATCATTCTTCAAAGTCTCTCGTTTCTTTATGGTGATGCTTTTCTTACTTGAATGTTACAGCCCTTTGAATATTTGTCAAGTAGTCCTTACTAAATTGTAAGCTCACTGAATGCTTTACTTATCTTTTGATTCTCCTATAGTGCCTTGCCAGCCTACAACCTGGCACACAGTTGATGTTCTGTAACTGTTTATTGAATATATATGCGAACCATTTTTATAGTAATAGGAAGCCTTTAGGATATCTTGAAGTAGATCTCCAGTGTGGCCTGTTGAGTGAATAAGCATATGTGTAAGAGCGGTCTAACTATTGCAGGCATCGTTTTGCATGACAGCAGCTCTAGAGCAGGGAATAGATAGAAATAAAGGGTCCATTTATTTGATCTCAGTAGTGTTCACCTGATAAAGACAGGATGGCTGTGGGCAATCTGAGGTGATCTACTAATTCATTCTCAGATATAATCCAAGATCTTTCTCTTTTTGTTTAACTCTTAGGAAAATTCTCTAGTTTAACTTGTTTTGGTCAACATATCTTCTAGGGAGGGACAGGAACTATTTATGAGGGCATGGGTGAACACAGGTAAGCTCTCAATGACTTGTATATACGTGGTAGAGGCACAGCTATTTTCTGTATTCTATGACTAAGTGTGGAGATGCGTGACATGGAAGAAGAGAGAAGGAGCCGTGTTTGGTTGTCCTTTTAGGTTCTCAGAGATCTGTATCTAGGAATAGATTGGGGAGGACTGAATGCACCACTTTCACTGACTGAGCAGTCTATTTTCAGATAGTCCTTCAGATAAGAGAAAGTTGTCATCGGTTCATTTTGTACACTCTTCCATTTATTTATAACCACTGTCAATTTGCTGAGGTCATCCCTTCGAAAACCATTTTCTTGAGGACCATGACGTGCTGGGGACTTGTGCCGGCACTGAAAAGAGAAGAAAGACATACCTCCTGGGGAAGTGGTGATGATCTTAGGAAATCTTGATTAGTCATTTGAGGCCACAGTTTAAAGAACCTGACATTTAATACTTTTATTTATCAAAAAGCGTGTGGGCATTGGTAGTGGATGTAGTTTTAAAACAGCCTTTCAGAGCAACATTTCTTGTCTGATACTGTGATAAGAGAGATGGTTTAATTGCTTCTTCAACTTCAGGTAGTGATATTTGCATCTTTGAACATACTGGTTAGGAAGTAATTACCAGCAAGGAAATCTATAGTCTGTTAATTTTCTTAGAGATACGTATTTTTTGTTATGTTGCACAATTGTGGTGTTTTGTTTAATGGTAACTGAAATATATGAAAGATGATTTGTTGGGAGATTTTTTAATAAAGATTAAAACATTGGCATCACAATTGGCTAAAAAAAAAAAGAATTTCTTTATTTCTTTCCTTTTTCCAGCGTACTGGCCTTTTGTAAACAGATGGTCAGATTAAAAGTTAGCTAAATGAAAGTGCTTTAGAGCAGAAGTTTATAGATATTTGGAAAAGGAAATACAGTTAGCACATAAAAAATTCTTTGGGCCTCTTACTCAGAAAGTTTCATCGACTGTCCTCCTTAGCTGATGTTACCCTATTATCAGTGGTTGGGACAAGACACTTTTCCTGGCTTATTGTATTCTTTTACTTTAACCTTAATCCACACTCTGGTTTTCTCCCCCACCCACAGGTCCCCTAGCAGATCCCCACCCACATGTGTTTAGTATAAGCTCCTGGACTGGTATTTGTCTTGGATAAATGCAGAGTGGTATTTATATTGTAGGTAGGTTCGAACCTTGAGTTTTCTTTTTTCACTTGCAGTTTTTAGATTAGATGTGCTGTGGCATGTATTTCCAGCTGATTACTTCTAAACATAGTTTGTTCACATCTAAGTTATCTCTCTAGGTAACAGACACCGGGATTGCCTCCAGTACCACTCAAACAGTGCTGTGATAAATACCCTGGAACAGGTTCAGTGTGGACTTACGTAGAAGTTCTTTCAGGGCATACATGTAGGAGTGGGATTGTAGGGTCAGAGGGTAGGGGCTTACCTCAGCCTTTTCCCCACTCATTCATTTTTCTCTTTTTGATAGAATCTTTGTATCCTTTGACCATTTTGTATCATTTGACCAATTAATTGTAGGCAGTTTTTAAAAACATTTTTATTGTGGTAAAATACACATAGCAAAGTTTACTATTTTAACCATTTTTCAGTGGCATTAATACATTCACATTGTTGTGTAACCATCACTACCATCTATCTCCAGAACTTTTTTCATTTCCCAAACTAAAACTCTATACCCGTTAAATAGCAACTTCCCATTCCTCCCTCTCCCCAACCCCCGGCAACCACCTTTCTACTTTTTCCTCTATGAATTTGCCTGCTCTAGGGACCTCATATAAATGAAACCACACAGTATTTTTTCTTTTGTGGCTTTTTTTTTTTATTATTTAGTATAATGTCTTCAGGTTTTGTGCATGTTGTAACATGTGTCAGAATTTCCTTCTTTTTTAAGGCCAAGTAATCTACATATACTTTGTTTAAAAAAATTTTTGATTCATCCATCAGTGGACACTTTGATTGCTTTTACCTTTTAACTATTGTGAATAGTGCTGCTACAAACATGGGTGTCCAAGTACCTGTCAAGCCCCTGCTCTCTATTCGTTTCGGTATATCATTAGAAATGGAATTGCCTATTCTTAAGGTAATGTCATTTTTATTTTTGGGGAGCTGCCATACTGTCTTCTATAGTGGCTGCGTCATTTTACGTTCCCACCAGCAGTGGCACAGGGTTCCAGTTTCTCTATATTCTCACCAACATATATTTAGATGATTTTTAAAAAGAGAACTCTATATTGTAATAATTGTAATAGCTATCAATAAGTAAGAGCTTTATTGTGTGACTAGGTCATATTGTATGTGCTTTACATGTATAAAAACATTCAGTCCCCACGACACCAAATAGTAGAGGTCCTAGGATAATAAAATGGAAAGCTTGAACTTTCAGTTGAGGCATCAGTATTCAACAGATGCTTATGCTTCTATAGCCAAAGGAAGTACTACACTGTATGCAGAATGGTGGAAATTCTGGTTCTGTGGCCTTGGAATGTTTTTACTCACATGGAGTTATCGAAAGGGGGAAGGGTTTCATCAGGCAGATTTTTCTGGAATGTCACTGGAGGGCTCTGTGTTTTAGCCCTGGATCCCACAAGTTAGGGATGTCTGAACTTTCACCAAAGCTTAGTGAGAGAAGTTTCCACTGGAGTATATGGATCTACAGTTGGCGTCACATGAAACTCACGCCTGGGAAAGCTGTGGCAACAGAACTGGGTTTGAAGAAGTAATTGCACTCCTCTCTTTCAGCAAGTCAAAAGTGTGTTTGTGCCCCAGACTAAATATTAACCTGGTGTTATTGAAAAGGGATCCTGCCCAAGAGAGTTTTCTGTCAAGGCAAGAGGATCCCAGCAGTAAAGAGTTGGGGTGTACTCCCAGGGGTCAGAAACTGAGGGGGCTTTGGGAGGGAGCTGTGAGTTGAGGGAGAACACTGCCCCAGATTAAAAGATGAGACCCGGTTACCTGATTGGAAGATAATACCCTTGGAAGAATGCACATAAGCTTCCTGGGAGAGGAAAATTCAGCTTTAAACACCCGCCATAGCCACATAGTTGTAGGCTGTTGTGGCACAGTAGCAGTCAAATAAGAACTGTTGTATATGACTGGCCTCTTTTCCTCTCTCTGACCTTGGCCCTCATGGGCTCTGAAACTTAGGAAGGCAGCAGAAGAGAAACTTCCTTGGTGAGAAGAGAAAGAATTTGTTCCTTCCCTCACTGATGGTAGCCAGGTCTGGGAGGCCTCAGCCTAGTGGAGAACCTAAGATTTAACGTTAAATGTGCTTTGGAGCTTGATTATTATTTGGGTATAATCTTTTAATCTTGAAAAATTTCAAATCTACAGAAGTATTAAAACAGTAAATTAATAAATGCTTCATAACTTTGACCAGTTCATGATTTTTGGCTATAAGTATATATGGTGTATATACTTTTTTGGCAGGTGGAGTACATAGCTGGACCATTGGGAAAAAAATAATGACACTTTGCCTCTAAATACTTCAGCTTGTTTATCATAAAATTAAAGGAGTTTCATATGTAATTACAATACTGTTATCACACCCAGGACTTTACCATTGATACCATAATATTATATAATATACTGTCCATATTCAGATTTCTCTAGTTGTCTCTCTGGAATTGTCATTTTAAATTACTGAACTGAGACTTACCATTTAAAGTGACTATATGATTTTGTTACTTATTAGGGACCAGTAAAGTCATGAGGACTACTTGAATTTTCTAGGGCAGAGGTTGCTTTTTGGTAAATAGGTTTAATAGACCAGAAAGAGACAAAAATAAACTTTTTGCATGAGATCCATCATTTCTGCATGGTCAACATGTTGGGTTATATGTATTTTTTTTAATACTTTTTTTTTTTTTTTTAGAAAGATTTTATTTATTTTAGAGGGAGAGAGTGAGCAAGTGAGTAAGTGTGAATGGGGTGAGGGGCAGAGGGAGAGGGAGAGAGAATCCCAAACAGACTCCACAAGGAGCATGGAGCTCAAGGCAGGGGTGGATCCCACGACCCCGAGATCATAACCTGAGCCAGTATCAAGAGTCGGCTGCTTAACTGACTGAGCCACCCAGGTGCCTCTGTTGGCTACATTTTAAAAAAGGTGTCTCAATTCAGGGTACTTTCGCATTGTTCAAGATAGTTTTTTGGTGTGGGTAGAAATATTTTTGTACTTTTAAAACTGTAATTGATTTTTTTTCTTCACAATCTTAGTACTAAAAGAATTTTGTAACTTTGTCCTAGAAAACACACATCTGTTGGGAGCCAATAAAATACCACTCTAAATGTCCCTGTACACGTAGATATGTTAGTGATTTCTGAGTGTTAAACACAATTTATGTCTTCCTTTTTGTTTAGTTTGGTATATTTTGTAAAGATTTAAAAATGAATGATCATTAAAAGGAATTACACTGATAAATGAGATGATTGTAGCTGACCTTTTAAGGGAAACAATTTACTCATCGATCTTCAGTGTTTCTTAGCAACACAAAGTACTCCCACCTTGAACATTTTCATAGCTTTCTTCAAACACAATTTGAAAATGTTTTATGTGACTTGATGGTTGTCCATCTGTCCTGAAGCTCTCACTGCTGCTTCATTACCTAGTGTCCTCATTAAACTTCACATTCATAGAATATATTCTTTCAGCTTAATAACCCACAGTTTGACTTGAGAAGAATCGTTTGCTTGTCAGAATCCTAAAAGGGTCCTGGGAAATAAATTTCTTTTGTGTATGGTGAAGCTAAAAATTATTGAAAATGTGTTATGTTTTCATAATAAAACAAGTATAAAAACATTGTCTTGGGAGCAAGCTATTTTCTTATTGTCCTTAGTTTCTAGGGAAGTAGTTTAATCACTGGCGATAAAGAAATAGCTTGGCTGCATTTTGGCAAGTTGACTTATATTCAGTTTAGAGCATAACTTATGAAAACGCTAGGTTCATGGGAAATGTTGTATTCCTTCATCCTTCATCCATTCAACAGATATTTGTTGAGCACTTACAACATGACAGGCTCAGTGATAGGCCCTGAGGTACAGTGATGAGCGAAAATATGGGGTCTCTGCCCTCCAGGAAAGGATTGTAGTTGTCTGAGAGCATGTAATGGAAGAACCTGATGTGGCCAGATAGGAAAAGCCTTTTCCTAGGCAGTTGTGCCTTGGCTGCTATGAAAGGAGCATTCCAGTAGAGCATGTGCAGTGCCACAGGGCACATTGAGGACCTGCAAAAAGGCTAGGGAAGCTGGAGTTCAGAGAGTAAGCACCTGCAAGGTGAGGCTTGGGAGGAAATTGGTTTTGAGAAAGAAAACCGGTAGATGCTTTATAAGGAATATGAAATCAATAGCCATCTTTATGTTGACTTCTCTGTATCTGTTTTAAGATAATAAACTTTGGGGATCCCTGGGTGGCTCAGCGGTTTGGTGCCTGCCTTTGGCCCAGGGCGCGATCCTGGAGACCCGGGATCGAATCCCACGTCGGGCTCCCGGTGCATGGAGCCTGCTTCTCCCTCTGCCTGTATCTCTGCCTCTCTCTCTCTCTGTGTGACTATCATAAATAAATAAAAATAAAAAAAAAGATAATAAACTTTGTTTTCAGATACAAATTTGAAGATCCCTTAGAATTCATTTTTTCCATATGGTGCTTTAATGCCCTAAATAGTATTCTAGTTTCATTGGCCAACTCCTGCTTGAATATAATTAGCTCAGTAGCAGGGCCTCCTCTCTTTTTTCCTTGGAACCAGCTTCATTTTCAGATACCATTAGTTAATGAAGAGTTCTTTGTTATACGAAACCAAAGTTTTGGTTTCTACTCATCGATCCTAGTTCTCTTAGGCAAAAATGAACAAGTCCAGTCCATTTTTAGACTCTTTCATGTATACAAGTTACTGATATATAGCTACAAATGTCTCTTCAGACTTTTCTCCCCAATATTTGAAAAATTTCAAATATATATAAGATTAGTAGGATGAAACCCCCTTCCTCCCCTACTCTGCATGTACCCATTGCCCATCTTCAGCAATTATCAACCTGTGTCTCTGTTCGATTGACAGATAATTAATAGTTCCTTTGCACGAGGTGCTGTGCTAGTTGCCAGAACTATAGAGAAAGACTTGACATAGGCTTTAAGGAGTTCATTTTCCACTGGAAAAGAAAATAAGAAAATAAGTTAAAGCAGTATAGCATGATGCATAAAGTAATCTAATTTACAAGAGAACTATGCCATTATAAAGAAATAATGATAGAAATGCACCTTACCCTGCTGATACATGGTATAATTAGGGGAGGGGGGTAGGATTAGTTTACAAATTTAGGCTGTGGAAACACTTCCAGGAAGTCATAGAAAAAGGGAGCAAGGGAAGTCAAAGTTCATCAAACATTAGTAAAGTCACTAAAACAGAAACCCTCTTTGGTATGTAAAATCCTGTGTCTATATATATGTAAGTAGGTATTTGGGGGGAGAGGATTCTTTACATGAGACTCTCACAGAGTTCTCTGATACCAAATGAGGCCGTTGTATAGTTTTTATAGTGGAATTGGATTTTGTAGTAGTTAAGTATTTCTT
Organism: Canis lupus baileyi; assembly: GCF_048164855.1. Classification (NCBI taxonomy): domain Eukaryota; kingdom Metazoa; phylum Chordata; class Mammalia; order Carnivora; family Canidae; genus Canis; species Canis lupus. The sequence goes on along the minus strand of NC_132857.1, from coordinate 51,453,625 downwards.
AAATGGTCATCAGCTCAAACACTTGCTAAGGGTTAGAAAGCCAAAGAGACTCCAGATATTCAGTCAAATCAGCTATAAGTAGTTTTATTATTGCACATAGTTAGGAAAGTAACTATTTGCACTCTTCTTACAACTTAGAAATATAATGTTTCCATGTATGTATTGATTATGTATCTTAAAACATGAAATAATTGGCTTTATGACTATATCCAGAGGTCAGGGATTCAGTATCTGGAGAGACAGATAACATACTCTGAGTAAAACACTGCCTTGTTCTCTAGATATCTTTAGGGTCCTCCCGTAATCTAGTTTGAACCGCGTGCTATGACAGAGGGAAGAAGACTTAAGTGTTAAGAGTTCTGTTCAAATGTGTTCTTAACCTGTTGAGCCTTACCAAAGATGCATCGTTCGTATTGATCTTGGTACTTCTCTAGATATGCCCTGCCTGAATTTTTAGACCTATGTAAAGTCTCTCAGTACAACTGCGTGAGATATATGCGCACATACGCTAATGCAGAAGTGCAGTTTCCTTTTATAGCTTTTCCATCTGAGGAAACAGGTACTATTTACAGTATATACTAGACAAATTAGAAGCAGGTGCTTCCCACTGTCTCTAATCTTTGTAGCCATTCTTTCAGTTTGTACTTGCTTGCATCTATACTACATGCATCTCTATGAGTTTTTTCCTTCCTTGTGTTCTGGGGTAGATATGTGACAAAAAGCTGTAGCTTTTTAAAATTCATTCATAATGTCACGTTGTGCTTGAAGACTAGTCGATTATTTGATCACTCCTTTTATGTATGAATTGCTTGTTCATTTCTTCTCCTATTTACTATTCAAGAACTATATATGTAGTCTAGTCTGGCAAAAATGATCAACTCTGATTAATTTTTGTGAAATATATTGGAGCTTTCATTCATACGTAGCTTTGTGGTACATTTTGTTCATGTATATGATGATTTGTTATGTTTGAGTGTTCCTGAAATGGAATTACTTGAAAATTTGTGCAAATTATCTTTAAAAATGAAATAAGATGACAAGGTTTATCCTTTCAAATTGATAGGATTTAACTGTTATTAAAATCATATTATTCTCCATAAAATAAAGCAGATTTATAAAAGTCTTATGTGTGTTTCAGTTATATAATTTAAATAAGTCATCTCTCCCTTTAGACATGTCCCAGCTTATTGAACATTTTTATGTGATTTCCATAGTGAGCATATGAGTAAGATAGGTAACTATATAAATTATCTGGGATAAATTCTATGAATAGTATTGAAAATTTATTTCAGAATTCTGTATCACTATTATTATTTTTAATGCTTCTGTTTGTAGTATATAGTGTATTAACAATATAGTAGATAAAATGCATAGTTTCATCCTTCAAAGAGTTTACATTCTAATAAGGGAGAAAGACTTGCGTATAAATAACTTGAAAGGAGTACCTGGTATAAAAAAGGCAGAAATAAAACCCAGAAAAAAATTATTTCATATTAAGTATTTCTTAAAGGATGTAATACTTGCGCTGGGCCTTAAGTAACTGGTAGAAAATTGGCAGGGGGGAGTTTTGGGAAAAGGCCATTTCAGACTGAGTACACAACATGAAAAACGCAGAGCAGTAGTAACACAGTATATCATTGAAGAGTCCCTAGTGGTCCTGCATAAGGGCAGAGGGGGAGCATGTGGCTATTAGACTAGAAAAATTGGTTTTGACTGTCTTGTAAGGGTATGTAGATCTTATTTGTTAGGCAGTAGACAGCCCTCAAAGATTATAGAACATCTCTTATGAATCAAAACTGAACAGGTCTTGTGATTTATTTGTAACAACTCTTGTTTAGTAGATATTACAACCCTCTTTTTCTCTAAATTTTATTTTTAAGTAATCTCTTCACCCAATGTGGGGCTCAAACTCACCACCCCAAGATCAAGAGTCACATGCTTTACTGACTGAGCCAGCCAGTCAACCCTTATTTTATTTTATTGTTTTATTTTTATTTTTTTAATTTTATTTATTTATTCATGAGAGACACACAGAGAGCGAGGCAGAAACACAGGCAGAGGGAGAAGCAGGCTCCATGCAGGGAGCCTGACGTGGGACTCGATCCCGGGACTCCAGGATCACGGCCTGGGCTGAAGGCAGTGCTAAGCCTCTGAGCCCCCTGAGCTGCCCCAACCCTTATTTTAAAGAGGAGAAATACTGAGGCTCAGAGGAGTTAGGTCTCCTGACAAGTTAGTTGTCAGAGCTAGGATTCAAGCCAGCTCTTTGAATCTGCATACTTCATCTCTTAAGTGGAAGAATGAGACAATCAGGCTAAATCATAGGGATGTTATCAAAGCAATTGGTTTCTTGGATTAAGGAATATTATTATAGAGGTATGATGGCTGATTCAGATAAGTATAATATGAAATTTGAATTTGGGTTGGTGACAGTAGGTTTGAAAAGGGGCGTTTGTGTGAGATTAAATGGTAGAATCATTGAATCTGGATAAGTAAGAATGTGTGCATTTAGGAGGTACTGGGAGTTGCCTTACAGTTTGCCCCTCCTGTAAGTCAAAACAAGAAAGTTTCAAAGACGGGATGATGAATATTATTAAATACTATGGAGATTTGAAGGTATATGAAGAGCAAGTAAACCTTCATTTGGTGTTTGGTGACCACTGGAAACTCTTCTGAGTTGACTTTAGGAGACTTGTATGATTAGAAACCAAATAATGAGGGAATGAATTTGAAGACAAGGAAGGAGTCAGAGATGTAGACACCTTAAAAAAAATGTTAGTGGAAAAAGTGGAAATGATAACTCAAAGGATATTTATTTATTAGGTTTTGTTTATTTATTCATGACACACACACACACACACACACACACACACACACACACAGAGGCAGAGACACAGGCAGAGGGAGAAGCAGGCTCCATGCAGGGAGCCCGACGTGGGACTCGATCCTGGGTCTCCAGGATAACGCCCTGGGTTGAAGGCAGTGCTAAACTGCTGAGCCACCCAGGCTACCAAATCGAAGGATTAAGGCAAAGCATTTTAATGGTTGGAAATAGAGGGATTTGTCAAAGCTACAAAGGTATTAGTCATAAGAAAGAAGTTGAAGATTTTAGGGAGGGAATAATTGGTGATTTGCAGTCTGAAAGGAGATAGGGATATTTAATACAAATTTATGGGCTAAACTGAGACAAAAAAGGAGCTCTTCTTGTGAATTGAGAAGGAGAGAAAAATATGTTTTTTCTACTTATAAATGAGTTACCTACTTATAATTTACAGGAGGAGCTTAGTGGCTCATGTTAAATGATCTATTGAAAGTTTACTGAAGGAAAAGAGGGATCATCTGCTAAGCGTTAATAGATTTTGAGAACTTTGAAAGCGAAAAGACCTGGAACAACTGTAATGGTCAGAGAATAAAAAAGAATGAGCATTCTAAAGCAAGAATTTCTAGCCTAGAGCCATACATTTTTATTGGCACCAACTGATAGGTGTCTTTTATTTTCCTCATCAGTGTTTAATAGTCTGATAGTCAAAATGGAGATGTATGTGGTGAATTTGGTCAATATTATGAATTGGCAGTTGAGCCAAGGAAGGTTAAGTGAGTGGCTATTTCTTGGTTAGAAATGAGAGCATAATTGATATTTTAAATCCTTACTTCTTTATGAAAGCCTTGCACATTTGATACAAATGTAGATTTTTAATAACGGTTGAACAGATTAAACAGTATTACTGCGTTTAATGTTAAAAACTTTATTTTTCCCATATTACCTTATTCCCTTCACTTTCTACTCTAATTGAACTGAAATATGGAAGCATCTTGGTGTAGTGGGGGAATTCTTCATTTAGGAAACACCTGCTTTCTAGGAATGACACTAAAATTGACAGAAGAATAAGTAGCCAAATTGGCCTTTATCAAAATGTAAAATTTTTGGGCTTCAAAGAATACTATCAAGAAAGTGAGCAGTTAACCCATTAAGTGGGAGAAAATATTTGCAAAAGATATTTCTGTTAAAGGACTTGTATCCATAATATATTAAAAAGTCTTACAACTTGGGATGCCTGGGTGGCTCAGCGCTTGAGTGTCCGCCTTTGGCTCTGAGCGTGATCCTGAGGTCAGGGGATCAAGTCTCTTCCCCTACCCCTCCTGAATTGGGCTCCCTGCAGGGAGCCTGTGTCTCTGCCTCTCTCCCTATGCCTCTCATGAATAAAAATAAAATATTAAAAAAAATAAAAAACATAACTCCTACAACTCAACAATAAATGACAACTGAAGTAAAAAAAAAATGTCTGAATAGATATTTCTGCAGAGAAAATAAACAAATGGTCAATAACACCATGAAAGATGCTTTTTACCAGGGATACCATATTAAGTCCTCTGATCTATGAATGTGGAACGTCTTTCCATTTATTTCTTTATATCTTTCAACAATATTTTGAAATTATCAGGGGGTACGTCATGTACTTTTGTTAAATTTACTCCTAAATTTTTGATTTATTGAAATGCTAGTTTAAATAAAGGTTTTTTTTTTCTTATTTTCATTTTTGGATTGTTTATTGTTAGGGTACAGAAATTCAATTGACTTTTGTTTTTTTTTTTTTTTTTTTTTTTTTTTTTCAATTGACTTTTGTATATTGAACTTATATCTTGCTGACTTGCTGAACTCACTGATCAGTTCGAATAATTTTTAGTGAATTCCTTAGGAATTTCTTTACATAAGATTTTATTTGCAAAGACATGGTTTTACTTTTTTATTTCCCTTCTAATCCCTTTTATATTTTTTTATTGCCAGCTATTCTTGCTAGAACCTCTAATGCAGTATTGAATAGAAGTGGTGATGGTGGATATTCTTGTCTTATTCCTGATTTTAGGGGAAAATCTTTTAGTCTTTTACAATTATGTGTGATGCTAGCTGGGGGTTTTTCCTGGGTTCTCTTTATCAGGTTGAGGAAATTCCCTCCTATTCTTAGTTTTTGAATGTTTTATGTTTTGATCATGCTAGTATGTTGGATTTTGTCAAACGTGCTTTTTTTTTGGCGGGGGGGGGGGCGTCTATGGAGATGATCATGTGGTTTTTCTCCTTAATTCTATTGATTGAACCAATGACTGATTTACTGTCAAACTAGCTTTGCATTCCTGGAATATAACTTGTTTAGTCATGTCTCTTTTCATATGTTTTTGGCTTTGGTTTGTTAGCGTTTTGTTTAGGGTTTTTGTACTACATATTTATAAGGGATATTGGTCTATAGATTTTTTTTAAGTTTATTTATTTATTTATTTCAGTAATCTTTACATCCAGCTTGTGCCTTGAACTCACTACTCCAAGATCAAGAGTTGCATGTTCTTCCTAATGAGCCAGCCAGGGGCCCCTGGGCTATATGTTTTTTGAGATATCTTTTATTTGGTTTTAGCATCAAGGTAGTACTACCCTCATAGAAACAGTTCGAGAGTATTTTCTCCTATTTTTGGGTAGGGTTGTGAAGATTTACTGTTAATTCTTTAAAATTTTTGGTGAAATTCACAGTGAAGGTTAATCCTGTGCTTTTATTGATGGGAAGTTTTTTTTGGTTAAAAATTCAATAAGTTTACTTGTTTTAGGTCCATTCAGATATTCTATTTCTTCTTGAGTTTCAGTAATTGTGGCTTTTTTGGATTTGTTTTATTAGGTTATCTAATTTGTTGTCATACATTTGTCAATAGTATTTCCTTGCATACTTTGTAGTTCTGTAAGATCAGTAATAGTGTCCCTTTTTGTCTCTTTTTTTCTTGATCAGTCTAGCTAAAGGTTCATTAATTTTGTTGATCTTTAAAAAAAAACAAATTTTCGTTTTGTTCATTTTCTCTATTGTTTTTCTGTTCTCTATTTTATTAGTTTCTGGTCTAATCTTTATTATTCCATTTCCTCTGCTTGGATTTAATTTGCTCTTCTTCCTGTAGTTTATTAAGATTATTTATTGACATCTTTTTTATTTTAGGCATTTACAGCTATAAGTTTTAATGAGAGCACTTCTCTAGCTGTATCCCATAAGTTTTAGTATGTTGTATTTTCATTTTTATTCAATTCAAAGTATTTCCTAACTTCCTTTCTGATTTCTTCTTTGACCTATTGGTTATTTAGAAATGTGTTATTTAATTTCTACATCTTTGTTAAGTTCCCAAATTTCCTCTCATTGTTGATTTCTAATTTAATTTTATTGAGGTTGGATAACATGCTTTGTATGATTTCATTCCTTGTTTTTATGGTCTAACATATGGTCTATCCCAGAGCATGTTCTGCTGTTGTTGGGTGTAGTGTTCTGTTGATGTCTGGTAAGTTGGTTTATAGTGTTGTTCAGGTCCTTTGTTTCCTTTTTGATCTTCTGTGAATTTTCCTAGTTGTTTCTTTCAATAATGGTGTTGAAATTAAAGTACTAAAGTTTTCAACTATTATTGTTGAAGTGTGTATTTCTCCCTTCAATTCTATCATGTTTTGCTTCACGTAGTTGAGGGTGGCCTTATTTTGTGCATATATGTTTAAAATTGTTATGTCTTCCTGAGAGGACATTTTTGTCCTTATAAAATGTCCTTCTTTGTATTTGGTTATAATTTTTCTCTTACTGTTTTGTGTGATATTAGTAAAGTCAATCCAGATCTTTTTTAGTTGTGTTGATATGGTATGTATATTTTTTACCATTTTTTTTTACTTTTAATCTATTATGTCTTTGAAGATAAAGTATGTCTTATAGATAGCATATAGTTAGATCACGTTTTCTTATTTATTCTGCCAATCTGTACCTTTTGGTTTCAGTGTTTAGTCCATTAATCTTTAGTGTAAGTATTGATTAGATAGGATTAATATCTACCATTTTGCTAAATATAATAAAATGTTTTATTTCCTTTTTTAGGTTCTCTGTTACTCTATCACTTCATCCTTTTGTGTTAAATAGCTATTTCCTACTGTACCATTTTAATTCCCTTGTTTTTTTTTACTATACCTTTTGTTCTTAGTTGTTATTGTTACTTGGATATATCCTCACTTCTGCACTTAGAGATTTCAGCAGAACTTTGAGCTTGAATTTCTTACATGGTTTTCATAGGGAAAAATGAAAGGAATCTGGTCAGTCAGTGGTCGAGAAATTTGTGTGAGTATTTTTTTTTCCCCTGGGAAACAATTGTATTTTCTTATATAATTTGAATCTTCTGTTACTCAAGTTTGTAGCAGGGCATCTGTTCCGTTTCATCCTCCCTCTTTTGTTTCCTCCCTACCTATATCCCTCTTTTGAATTCATTCAACAAACATATTTTGAATGTATGTACTCTACCAGGGGCTTGGGATATAGTAATGTATAAAACAGATGGTCTCTCCCTTAATTTTGGAGTCTAAAGTAGATTTCACTAACCCAAATTCTTTCAGGAACATTGGAGTATCTGGGGATATACAGTAGGGCACAATGTGATCTGTTGGAGTATCTGGGGGTATACAGTAGGGCACAGTGTGATCTGTAGCCAATTCTAGAGGTATTCCCATTCAAATTAAGATGAAAGACAGCTGTAGGTCATGGATGGTGTCTTTTTTTAATGCAAAAATTCTTTATAGTAGGAATTGTTGCAGATTCTTTAACCAGCTATCACCCATCAGTTACTTTTTTAGGTTTGTATAATTCAGTTTTACCCAATCGATCTTGAAAACATGCCCCAGTAACCAAAGTGCCTTAGAGTTTTGAGTATTTCCAACTGTTTCATTCATATTAAATCACACCAGCCCTTAAAACATATTAGACTCCATAATGTTTTATACAACAGACACAGACTATAAAGGAGAGAGTCATCTTAAAATAGCATTTAAAGAAGTATAGATATCTTTAAGCTGCCTTTTTGGCTTCATTGTTCTTTATGGTTTTATAGACAGGTCGTGGTTTCTTTTGTATAGTTTTTTTCCTCAAAAGAAGGAGGGACAACATAAACTTTTACATTTGTATTCTTTTATTTAATCTGAAGTTTATGTATTTGAATAATATTATTTCCATCAAAAGATTGGATGTCAGTTGTTTGGAATTTGAACTCTGTATCCATATATGACATGTATTTAGCAACTCACCTGATGTGAATATGCCATATGTTCAAAAGTTAATGAAGGAAAATAGAGGAATTTTCTTTTTTCTTTCTTTTTTTTTTTTTTTACTTTTCCAGTGATGGTGATGATAGATTTTCCTATAGTGTGGGGCTCCGAATATGACGTTGTGGTGAGGTTGGAGCTATAAGAGAAGATACATAGGTTTGCTAGGAAGAAGAGGTTTGTTCATTATACTATCAAAAAGATCTTGTGCTAATGAAAACTATGCCTAAAAAGCTTTTTTTTTTTTGTGTGTGTGTGCTCATTTTCATGGAATTTGTGTTTGATTACCAGATTGATGTATTTTCCCATCAAGGAATGTATTATGGTCAAATCATGTGATTGTTAATGTCTGCAAATGACTCCTGGTTAACTTTTAATGTGATGTTTGCCACTACCATCCTAAAACTCCTTCCCAAAAGCTATAAAGTTAACTGATTTTACTGTTTCTGTTGTTTCCATTTAATTGACTTCATGCAAACCTCATCATTGAAATATTTTCTAGCTGGGAAATTATGTTATATTTATATGAAAGGGAAAATTTTTTACTTTCTTCCACTTGGTTGATTAGAACTTGCATCTGAAGCTATATAAAAAAAATAAAACAGTCAATAAAGAATACACTGGCCTAAACTGATAGACAAATTTACAGAGTACAGAATGTCTGCATTAGAAGTGCAGTGTCTTATTCTTTTTTCCCTCCATTTAAATCTGTATGTGTTCTATTTTCCCAACAATTTTACTATGCATTCTCTATCCATTAAAATTTTTGTGGAAATTCTGTACTCTGGGGAGCATTGGTAATTGATAACTTCCTACAAGTATCTTTTGTGGTATAAGCCAAAACATGGATGTCATGACTTTGTGTTTTAAAGGGGAGTATTTGGTGGCTTTGCTTAGAACTTCCCCCTGTAAACCTTTAAGGTAATACTAGCCTTTAAGATGATACTTTATTTCAACAGGATAATGCAGTTTGACTCTAAAAGGAGAATCAAGGGACACCTGGGTGGCTCAGCGATTGCGTACTTATCTTCAGCTCAGGGTGTGATCCCGGGGTCCCGAGATCGAGCCCTGCATCGGATCGGGTTCCTTGTGTGGAGCCTGCTTCTCCCTCTGCCTATGTCTCTGCCTCTCTCTCTGTGACTCCATGAATAAATAAATAAAATCTTAAAAAAATAAAATAAGAGGAGAATCAAGCAGCCCTGAAAGCTCAAGTCTTGAGGGACCAATCAGAAGTCAAAAGAGCTATGTGTTGTGGTTCAGCTAATTCAAAAAGAGGGTAATTGCAGAAAGTTATCATATAAGTTTGCATGGAATAATCACTAAACCCTTTAACTTGCTGTGAATACAGCCCCACACATCTGTTTTGGTGACCTCTTGCTACTTTACAAATCACTGTTAAACCTAGTGGCTTAAAATATTTATTTTGCTGAGGAGTCTGTGATTTGGAAAAGTTCATTTGGCATAGTTCATCCTTGCTACAGTTTGGATCAGTTGTGTGGCTCCAAAGGGAGGGCTGGAATCATCTGAAGGGTTGCCCAGGCACAGGTCTGGTGGTTGATGCTGGCTGTCAGCTGAAATAACCAGTGGGAGTCTTGGTCAGAACACCTTCATGTGGCCTTTCCAGGTTGCCTGGGTTTCCTCACAGTATGGTGGCTGGGTTATAAGGGAGGAACAGGGAGAGAAGGGAGAGGAAAAAGTGGTGACAGAGGGAGACTTGATGGGGAGACAGAGACATGATGAACTTCTGTCTGTATTGCATTTTATACTTTTAGAATCAAATGGTGTTATTTCTAAGACATTTTGTTCCTTGATACAAAGCCCTGCTCAATTTAAGCTGGAATGGGGGATATTGTCTCTGTTTCTGGGTGTAAGAGTGGCGAGCTCCCAGAACATCATCTGGGATTGGAAATATTGCTCTGGCCATATATGAAAAATACTGTCTGCCATGACAGTTTGCTTGGTTGCCTGTATTCTCTGATTTCTGGCCTCAGACTACGTGATTCTGTTGAGTGAGGTACCAGTATTCAATAGTTAAGTATAGGAGGCAGAAAATAAGGATACAGATTGAACTACTTTGATTAATATCTAGCTCCTTTACACTTTGTGGTTTTGTTTCTTTCTGGAGCTCTGTCCTTGTTTGTCCTTAGGAGGCAGGGCTAAAACTGCAAAAAACAGGCTTTCATGTTAGGCCAGTTTTATTGAAAGGTGCTATAATATATTGCAGCTGAATGACCAGTGTTCAAGTCTCAGTTCCTCTACTTTCTAGCCCTGTGACATTTGGACAGTTATTTCGCCTCTCTGAGTTCACACATTTACAAAGTCAAAGTGATGGTACTTTCCACAGAGAGCTGGTTTGTATAACGAGACCTTATATGTAAAGGCCCATCTCAGTGACTGGGCGGTCCTGGGTTCTCATATATTATCTGAGACAGGTTGATGAAAATATGTGATTTAGGATGCTAAATTGATTATGACCAGAATGATGGATTAAGAAAGCAGTCTAGATAGAATATGTAGATACTCCGAAGCTAGAACCAGTAGGTGCCTGTGATTGGAAAGGAATTCCAACAGAGGAAAACCTATGAAGGAATAAAAGAAGACTATGTCTCCATTTTGAAGGGTACATTATTCCTTATAAGCTATTGATAAACTTTTACTGAAATGAATGTTCCAAATTTATTAAGATAACACTTAAGGTATTATATTAAATGCCCTAGTAATATCTTAGTTTGAAATGCTTTATATATAGTGAAAAGTGCTATTTTTTTCTATTTCTATTTTTATTTTTCTAATTGTAAAAGTAATACATATATGTTACAGAAAAGAAGGTAAGGAAATAAATCACCCATGATCTCATTATCTAGAGTCAGACTGTTAATATTTTGGCATATTTCGTTTCATTAAAAAAAATTTTTTTTAAGTATAGACTTCATGCCCAACATGGGGCTTGAACTCATGACCCTGAGATCAAAATTGGCCCATTCTACCCACTGAGCCAGCCAGGTGCCCTTCATTTTTCTTTTCTTTGAAATTTTACAGTTTTCCATAGTTAGGAACATAGGATTTATGATTTTATAATCTTTTTAGTTTAATTTTATATCATAATTATTCCCCACAAGTCATTATAATTATACCATAATTTATTTAGCATTTTGTAGTTTTTCTAAAATATAAATAATATTGTGATGAATATATTTGTGAATGAATGTTTGTTGTCATCATTTTGAGTTTTTCCATAGGCTAAATTACTAGAAAGAGAATTACTGGAGCAAAAGGTATGAGTATTTTTAAGGTCCTTGATTTTGTCAACACTGCTTCTCCGGGATGCCTGGCTGGCTCAGTCAGTGGAGCTTGCTACTCTTGATCTTGGGGTTGTAGGATCAAGCCCCATGTTGGGTGTAGAGATTAATTAAACCTAAAATCTTTGAAAAAAATTGCTTTTCATAAAGTTTTACCATTTTATATTCCCGCTGAAATGAGAATTTCCACTGATCATTTTATAAATGAAGCTGATGAATTTGATAGTTAAAAGGTATCATTTATAAAACTTGCATTTATTCTTATTTGAGTGAAACTTTCTAACATTTTGTATTTATTTTTCATTTTAATTTGCATAGATATTCTATATGTCCGGGATATAACCTTTTCATATTATTTTACCTAGGCTTAGAGAAATTTTAACATTATATTTCATTTGTGTTCCCCTAAACAGCTTAAGACTTTTTAACATTTATTTTTATTTTTTGTTTTTTTAAAGATTTTATTCATTTATTCATGAGAGAAACAGAGAGGGAGAGAGGCAGAGACACAGGCAGAGGGAGGAGCAGGCTCCATGTAGGGAGCCCGATGTGGAACTTGATCCTGGGTCTCCAGGATCACGACCTGGGCTGAAGGCGGTGCTAAACCCCTGAGCCACCCAGGGATCCCCCATTAAGACTTATTTTTATCACTTCATGCAAAAGACATACTACAAACTAACGCAAATGATAATTACTATTGTTTCCATTATTTCCATAGTAGTTCTTACTTTTAGTATTCTTAATTTACATGGTATTTTAATTTTAGAGTGTTGTGTATTTAAAGTAGATTTGTATCCACTTTTGTTTTTCAAAACTCACTTTTTTAAAGAAGATATATTTATTAATTTGAGAGAGGGAGAGGAGGGGAAGAGAGAGTATTAAGCAGATTTAATGCTGAGCATAGAGCCTGAAGCAGGGCTTGATCTCATGACCTTGAGATCTTGACTTGAGCCAAAATCAAGAGTTGGGCGCTTAACCAACTGCACCACCCACCTGCCGCTCAGAATCACTTTTTATTAAAATTTCCTCACTTAGAGATTTTCAGTAACAGTGGAAAGTTTTTCATTCATCCAAAATATATCCATTTAATCTTTTAAATTATGATTGTCAAACTTCAAATAACTTCATATTTTGGCTGTCGTGAAGAGATTTTTTTTCATAAGTAAAATTGTTTTTTCCCACTGGCAAATTTATAAATTCTAATGGAGTGTTTTATTAGATTGTGGGTGATACCAGAGTTCATCAGACTATGTGAAAGTTAAGGATCGTTTCTTTCCCTTTAAAAAATTTTCAAGTGTAAATTACAGAAAAGTACAAAAAAGTATGGAGAAGTTTACAGTGTAGTCCTTTGCCAGCTCATCCAAATCTGAACCTTCTGCCATGTGTACTTCAATCTTTTACTTTTTAATTCTTTGAGAATTAGAATTTTGTTGACAGACAGAGGTAAAGCCTTTTGTCTGGTGCTAATTTCTAATTCCCTTTTCCTTTCCTGGGTCTCAGAGGTAGCAAGTGTCCTGAATTGGGTGTTTCCATTGTCATGGTTGTTTTTATGCTTTTATTTAGAACATATGTATCCATGACAAAAGCCTTTCATAAATGATAAGTGTACCTGTCCTTTTTCATCTTGCCCTTTTTTGCCCAGATTTTATTTTTAGACTTATGTTGGTTTAGGCAGATGTTGGCTGTAGTTCAGTCACTCTCAGAATGTGGTCCCCAACCAGCAACTTCAGCTTCACTTGGGAACTTGTTAGAAATACAAAAATCACAGGCCAGGACCGGATACATTTGTGCAGCCCAGTGCAAAATGAAAATGCTGGGCCCCTTGTTCAAGAACTATTAATAACTTGAAGATAGCAGCAGTAGAGCATTAAATCAAGAGTGGGACCCTTGTAAGCATGGTCATGCACCCGTGAAGCTAGCCCTGTTTCGGGCCTTATTCCAGACCCACTGAACCAGAAACTCTGAGAATAGGGCCCAACAACTTAGGTTTTAACAAGCCTTCCAGGTGATGTTACAGATGTTTAAGTTTGAGACCATTTGTATTAGTTTCTCAGAGCTGCCTTAACAACATATTATAGACTGAGTGGCATATGCAACAAAAATTTATTTTTTCACAGTTCTTGGGGCTAGAGATCCAAGATTAAAGTGTCAGCAGATTTGCTTTGTTCTGAGGTATCCTTGGCTTGCACATGATTACCTTTGTGCTGGTTACTTTATATGCTTTGTCCTTTTATGGTGTGTAGGTAGACATGTCTTAGGTCTCTGTATGTCCCAATTCCTTCTTCTAATAAGGACATTCAATTTGGATTAGGGCCCATCCTAATGGTTTCATTTTGATTTAATTACCCCTTTAAAGGCCCTGTATCCAAATATAGTCACTGAAGTACTGGAGGTGAAGTCTTCCAGGTATGAAATTTGGGGGAACACAGTTCTTCCCATAACATCACTGTTGTAGTCCAGTGAGTTTTAGGACTTCATTATATTCAGTTGTATGATTATACCTCCTTTTCTTTCTTTTTTGCTGTTTAATAGATCTTCAGATTATTTTCTATTTTTCCCACTATGTCAGTTCTACTATATCAGTTTCTTTTTCTGTATAGTTGTTTTTTGTTGTTGTTGTTGTTTTTATTTATTTTTGATATGGTATCTTTGTAGACTTCAAGTGTCTGATGTCAAAAGAATTAAAGCAAACAAAACCAAAATCACGTACTGCCCTTTGTTTAATGGAAGGCTGTAATCTATAAGCTGTTAATTTTGCTGACATGTTATTTTAAATGGTGGTGGTTTTGTTTTATGAGACTGGATTTTCCATGTCGTCCAGCAGATGTGGTTTTGGACTGTATTTTGAGTTAACTACACAAGCTACTATTTCCATATATGGGTGGGTTTGTCATAATGATACTAAATAAATAAGTTTCTTTCTCTGTTTGTAAATAAAAGAGAACAGTGACTCCATCACTGTGTATGTATTGTCTTGGATTTTCTTGACCTTTTGCAGCTTATTATCATCATCTGGGAATATACCGAATTCCCATTGTTGTTAACTGTTTATGCTGCTAAGAGTAAAAATGTTTATTTGGAAAATATTTGTTAATGTAATTTTACTGAAAGTTAGGTTTACTTTTTACCAAAAAGTAAAGCTTTATACCAGGCTAGGGCAAGATTTTCTCTTTGTGCAGAGTTTCTACATGTTAGTTACATAATTTATAATTTTATTCCCTTTCTTCAAATTTTATTCCCTTCCTCTTACTGCCACACCCCACCTCATAACTCATAACAAATACATGTTTCATGTATCACTGATAGTTTTAAAAATCTACTGGATTCATTGAGGAGCCATTGATTATCTGGATATAGACCATGTAGTCTCCCCATTAGTTCCCACCCTGCCAACCCTTTGGCTGTTTTCCGGCTTGTTAATTATATCTCCATTATGAAGACACGCTGTACCAAAAGGGAGATAAACACCATTTTCCTAATTGTTACTCTTGACTTGCTGAACTTAGTATAGAAAAAGAAGTTTTAGGACTTATATTGAAAACCATAAGACATTAATGAAAGAAATTGAAGAAGACACCACAAATGGAAAGATACTACATGTTCATGGGTTGGGAGAATTAATATTGTTAAAATGTCCATACTACATCAAGCAATATATAGATTCAGTGCAATCCCTTTCAAAATTCAAATGGCATTTTTTTTTCACAAAAATAGAACAAATAATCCCAAAATTTGTATGGAACCATAAAAGACTCAGAATAGCTAAAGCAATCTAGAGGAAAAAACAAAACTGGAAACATTGTGCTCCCTGCTTTCAAACTATATTAGAAAGCTATAGTAATTAAATCAGTATGATACTGGCTTAAAAACAGACATGCAGATCACTGGAACAGAATAGAGTCCAGAAATAAGCCCACATATATATGGTCAATTAATTTAGGACAGAGGAGCCAAAAATATATGATGGGTAAATGACAATCACTTCAATAAATGGTACTGGGAAAATTGGACACTCATATGCAAAAAGTGAAATTGGATCACTGTCTTACACCATACACAAAAATTAACTCCAAATCAACTAAAGACTTGAAACTATAAGACCTGAAACTATAAAACTCCTAGAAGAACACATAAGTGGTAAGCTCCTTGACATATGTATTGACATTGGTTTTTTCAATCTGATGCCAAAAACAAAAGCAAACATAAACAAATAGAACTACACCAAACTAAAAAGCTTATCCTCCGTAAAGGAAACCATCATCAAAATGAAAAGGCAACTTACTGAACAGGAGAAAATATTTGTAAATTATATATCTGATAAGGGGCTAATATCCAAAATATATAAAGAACTACAACTCAATAATAAAAATCCCAAACTATCTGATTAAAAAATGGATAGAAAGTCTGAATAGATATTTTTCCAGAGAAGACCTACGGATAGCCAACAGGTACATAACAAGATGCTCTAAATCATTAATCATCTAGCAAATACAAATCAAAACCACAAAGAGACCTGTTAGGATGACTATTATCAAAAAAGACTAGAAATAATAAGGTTTTTTGAGAATGTGGAGAAAGAGAGGGTGTGTACTGCTTGTAGGAATGTAAATTGGTGTAGCCACTGTGAAAAACAGTATGGAGGTTCACATGTTTAAACTATGTGGGTCCACTTACACATGGGTCTTTTACACCATAAATATATTTTCTCTTACTATTTTCTTTCTTTTTCTTTTAAATTTAAATTTAAGGTAGTTAAGATTAGTATAGTTTTGGTTTCAGGAGTAGAATTTATTGATTCATCACCACATCTAACCGTGCTTATCCCAGTGAGTGCCCTCTTTAATACCTATCATCCTTTTAGCCCTTCCCCGGCACACGTCCCCTTCAGCAACCCTCAGTTTGCTCTCTTAACCATTCTGGCAGGTATGAGGTGGTATCTCACTGTGGTTTTGACTTACAATTCCCTGGCGATGAGTGGTGTTGAGCATCTTTTCATGTGTCTGTTAGCCATTTGTATGTCTTCTTTGGAGAAATGTCTGTTTATGTCCTCTGCTCATTTTTAATCAGATTATTCATTTTTGGGGTGTTGATTTTGATAAGTTCTTTATAGATTCTGAATCAGCCCTTTATCCAATATGTAGTTTGCAAATATCTTCTCCCATTCTGTCAATTACCTTTTGGTTTTGTTGATTGTTTCCTTCACTGTGCAGAAGCTTTTTATCTTGATAAGGTCCTAAATAGTAAATTTTTGCTTCTGTTTCCCTTGCCTCCAGAGATGTGTCCAATAAGAAGTTGCTGTGGCTGAGATTAAAGAGATTGCTGCCTGTTTTCTCCTCTTGGATTTTGATGGTTCCTTGTCTTATATTTTAGGTCTTTCATCCACTTTGAATTTATTTTCATGTGTAGTGTAAGAAAGTGGTCCTGTTTCATTCTTCTACATGTTGCTGTCCGGTTTTTCCAATACCATTTGTGGAAGAGACTTGTCTTTTTTCCATTGGATATTCTTTCCTGCTTTGTCAAAGATGAGTTGACCACATAGTTGTGGGTCCATTTCTGGGTTCTCTGTTCTGTTCCACTGATCTATTTGTCTGTTTTTGTGCCAGGACCACACTGTCTTGATGACAGTAGCTTTGTATTATAGCTTGAAGTCTGGGATTGTAAATGCCTCCCACTTTGCTTCTCCTTTTCAATATTACTTTGTCTATTTGAGTTTTTTTCCAATTCCATACAAATTTTAGGATTTTTGTTCTAGCCCTGAGAAAAATGCTGGTGTTATTTTGATCAGGTTTGCATTGGATGTGTAGATTGCTTTGGGTGATATACACATTTTAACAATATTCTTCCAATCCATAAGCATAGAATGTTTTTCCATTTCTTTGTGTCTTCTTAAGTTTCATAAGTGTTCTATTCCTTATGGTTTTCTTATTAACATTTTCTTTTCTCTAGCTTTGTTGTATGAATACAGTATATAAAACATATAACATACAAAAAATATGTTAATTGAATCTTTATTTTAAAGATAAGGCTTCCAGTTAATAGTAGGCTATTAGTAGTTAAGTTTTGGGAGAGTCAAAAGTTATAGGAAAATTTTTGACTGCCTTGGTGGTCAGCACTTCTGCCCCCCCCCCTATTATTCAAGGGTCAACTGTACATTTTGATCTAGCCACTCCAATTCTGGGTATACATCCACAGAAAACAAAAACACTAACTTGAAAAGATATTATATACCCCCATTTTTATTGAATTATTATTTATAGTAGCCAAGTCATGCAAACAACCTAAGTGTCCATTGATGGGAGAATGAATAAAGAAGTTGTGATAAACACACTCACACACACACACACACACACACACACGCACACACAGGTGTACAATGTAATATTACTCAGCCATACAAAGAACAAAATCTTGTCATTTGCCTCAATGTGGATAGATCTTGAGGGAATTACATAAGTCAGACAAAGAAAAAATACTGTATAATCTCTCTTATATGTGGAATCTATTTGTCTTTCTACAAACAAAATGAGGCTCATAGATACAGAGGACAGATTGATGGTTGCCAGAGGCATGAAGAGGGGGCAGTGGTGGGAGAAATGAGTGAACTCTTCCTTTTCTTTCTTTTCTTTTCTTTTCTTTTCTTTTCTTTTCTTTTCTTTTCTTTTCTTTTCTTTTCTTTTTTCTTTTCTTTTCTTTTTTCTTTTCTTTCTTTCTTTTCTTTTCTTTCTTTTCTTTTCTTTTCTTTTCCTTTTCTTTTCTTTCTTTTCTTTTCTCTTTTCTTTTCTTTTCTTTTCTTTTCTTTCTGTCTGTCATTAGTTTAAATAAATAAGTAACAAAGTTTTATGATGATAATTGAGATTATCAATTACCTAATGTAGTCTGGTGGCATCATAACTTGGGAATGTGTTAGATTTGCAAATTTTCAGGCCTCGCCTCAGACCTGTTGATTCAGATGCCTTGCAAGTGATTTCCTTGCTTTCATACAGTTCTCTTAGGACAATGTGGTACGTATAATTTCTGACAGGGTTGATATAGCAAGTCTGTGGTGGGGAGGTAAGTGATGGCGGGGCTAAGCCAGAAGAGCATGAGGAAAGGGGGTTTGATCCCTTAACTGTTACTGCCTAACGTATATTGACCTTTAGAGATAGACTCTTCATTCTTATTTCTTTCTTTGTGTCCTTTCACTCAATGTCAGCATGATGCTGCTGACTTTATGTATCTTCTTGGTGTGCATTTGCTGTCCCTAATTTCAAAGTGAAATCACTAATTCGTTGAATGTTTACCCATATAAGGCCTATGTTTGGCTCTTTAGAGGATAAAGGAAATACGTGTTGTGGTCCTCACCCATATGCTTGGGCATTGATCTGGATTCAAATTCTGGCTCTGAATCTGACTTGTAGTGTAGTCTTTGGTAGAGTTTTAATCTCTTGACATCTAATTTTCTTCTGTTGTAAAATGAAGGTAATCACCTACTATGCATTTCTCACTGGGCTGTTTGGGGGATTAAATGAAGTAATGTTATGCACTTTAAACATAATGGGCACTCAGTAAATGGTAGCTGGATGCTATTATCATTATAATCATCATCGCCTAGTTATTTCTGTATTTGAGCATCTCAGTGGACTCTACAGGGCATGCTATATTGATGGTCTAGGTGACACTTTTCAGGAATTGCTTTCCTGGCTCTGTAATGATTCCATCACAGTGGATAATTTAATTAGCCCTTGCCTGCTGAGTACTGTGGCTATGGCAGTCAGTAAGAGAAATGTGGTATACAAAGAGCCAAGGCTTTGGAGTTGGGTAGATCTTGATTTGTCATTACTCCAACGGTCACTAGCTGTGCACCTTGGGCAAGATACTTAGCTTTTCTTCCTCCATTTTCTCATCGGTAAGGAAAGGATTATAACGCATACCTTGAAGCCTTATTATGGGGACGCCTGGGTGGCTCAGTGGTTGGGCGTCTGCTTTCGGCTCAAGGCGTGGTCCTGGAGTCCTGGGATCGAGTCCTACTTCGGGCTCCTTGCGTGGAGCCTGCTTCTCCCTCTGCCTGTGTCTCTGCCTCTCTCTCTCTGTGTCTCTCATGAATAAATAAATAAAATCTTAAAAAAAAAAAAGAAGCCTAATTGTGAATGGGGTTGGGTGAGTCTTTGTTATTGTGGGGATTAAGTGAGGATATATGTAAAGTACTTGGCCCTTAATAGTCATATGATAATTTTTGCAACAAATATTGCCTTCCCCCACTCTGCTTCACCCATCACAGAATGTTAGTGTCTGTCTTATCTTATATATGTTGAGATTTTTTTCTTTCACACTTTACACTTAGAGACCAGGAGGACAAGTGACTAGCTTGCTTATACTATTGGAAAAGCAGTAAGTTAACAAAACCAAGTTTATTAAAGGGATTCTTGAATCATGTGCCTAAATTTAGTTTTGTTGTCTTTTTTGAAAATCATATTGTTTTTACTGTGATAAAATATATGTAACAAAAAAATTTACCATTTTAACCATTTTTAAGTGTATAGTTAAGTGGCATTAAGTATACTCTTATTGTACATTCATATCTCTTATACAATCATAGGCTTATATTTTAAAGCCTAATTTTGGTTTTGTATTTGATATTTATTTCATGTGTTTTGTTTGCTTGACCCATGTTATCGGAAAGGACTCCTAGTAGCAGACCACAGACTCATTAAAACTGGTTTAAACACCAGGGGATTTACTAAGTTGTAATAGTTTGTGGAATCTTTGAGGGAATGGAACGAATAGACTTTGGGCTGAGCTTCTAGGAATAACTTCTGGAACCACTCTTTTCACATGGCTTGCCTAAGGGAGTGAGAGCTGTTCGATCTTAGAACCATGGAAGCCGGTGAATGGGGAGTCTTGGCTTTTGCGGCTGGCCCCTGAGAAGTCAGTGTCTCATCCATCATCACTGCTGGATGAGCTGATATACCTGTGCTTAATTGCTTGCGCTCTTCATTTTCATTTTCTTTATCCTTCTGGTCTCCTCAGAGTGTCCCTGCTTGGGAAACGTAGGGCATATGCACGTACCAAGTTGCAAGGGAGTCTAGCAAAAGGACCCTTTACCTTTCTGGCTACTAGTGTGTTATAAACATGTTAGAATGAGTTGCCTGAGTGTTCAAAATAAATCTGCTGTATCTGCCATGGCTCTTTGAAAAAGGAAAAGGCTAGGGGACATATTAATTTAGCACCTTTCTTTTTTTTTTTCTCAAAATACATTATAGTTTCAGGAGGGGGAAGTAAAAATGTCAATCCAGCAATGTTGATACAGGATAAGTTCTGTATTACAAAAAGTTATATTTTGTGGGGGAAACCCAATTTTTTAAAGCATTGTAAAACTCTAAGTGGACCCTGTGTTTATCTAGCTTATAATAATAAATTTGTTTCTCTTTTAAATTGTTATGTCACTCTGTCTTTTTTAACTTCCATGTTTTGGCATTAGAGTATATGGGTATAATAACATTCCTTTTAGCCTACTGTGTTTGCTCATTTTTGCCTATGGGGAAAAAAAATCCATTCTTGTGGAAATGGTATCTTTAAACCATGTAAAAATTTTATATTGGAAATGACTTGAACACATTCATGGTTGGGGGCAGATTTGGGGTGGTGGCAGAGAGGAGATAAAGTTGTCCATAAAATATAGTGTCCAATTTGGAGGTTATTCCCAGTTTAAACTGTTATCTAGACCAGCGCTATCCAGTAGAAAATAATGCAAGCATGTATGCAATTTAAAATTTTCTAGCAGACAATATAACAAAGAAAAAAGAATAGGTAAGAATAGGTAAAATTAATTTTGACAGTATGTTTTGCTTAACCCAAAATATATCCACAATATTTAAACGTGTGGCACTAGCTACACACCTCACGTATGCAGTAGTACATGGAGCTAGTTGGTATCGAATTGGACACCACAAATCTATACTGTCTGCTGACTTCATACTAGAATTTTTCTATCTGAGAAGTACTGAAGTATACTCCAAACACGTTTATAAAACATCCTCAGTGTGTGCTGTGTCTTGCTGTGTCTTGATAATCCTTTATTACTTACGCTGCTTTATAACAGTATGATTGTAAGTCAGTGCTGCTTCCCAAATTACCAGTGTTGACGTAGTGGCTTGCTGTATTTTATGAAAGATCTATAGTTTTGAACTATTGGAGTACAGGAATATGAAACGTGATACTGAGGTACACCATTACAGGCATGATTTTGATGTAAGCTATTAGGCCATTGCCAGTGTAGACCATCGCAGTTGACTCCTGTTACTTAACTAGCTCTTAGTATATGTGCTGCCAAAGTGAGCACAGACTTCACTGGTTCTTGATGGTATCTCAGGGACACTGTTTATCACTGTCATTGCCCTAAAGGAGTAATGTCTAAACTTTCAACTATTAAAATTTTTAAGGCACATGCAGTATAAGTATTATTATCTACGAAAAATGTTGCACATGGGTGACTATACTAATACATTATGTAAATTATGAAACAAAAATTTTAAAAGCAAATAAAGAGATTTGATAAAAATAAATATAAAGCTCTAATATTTTTTCATGAACCTTAGACCAGGGTCATGCTTCTGTTTAGAATGTCTGACCTCTAAGTAGACACTGGGGATCTAGTCCAAGACTAGAGAGAGTCCAAGTCTGGATCTGATGGTGTAGGTCAGATTTGAAGTCTAGGTAGACAGGCCAAGATCACTGGTGAGTAGGAAGGTTTAGGCAGACATGGCACACTGGCATTCAGGCAAGGCCTAAAGGAATGGGCCAGTCATTGAATTTTTAGCTTTCCATTATAGTGAGTTTTTCCAAAGAGATGGGTCAACATTGACCTAACATGAATGCTACGTGAAGCCTTCTTGCTTTCTGTGGAAGGCTGTTTGAGTTATCTGCGATCCCTCCCCACTCTAGAATTCTGTGATCTCAAATGCAGTAATTCCTCTTCCAACAAATAGGGTGCACTCCAGTAATTTATGTCCATGTCAAAAGTTCATCCCTGGAGGCACAACTGTCATGTTCTAGAATTGGTATGTGTTCTGGACTTCATCACATATTCACTTCCTAGAAAACTGATCCTTTTGAAGACTGCTTCAGGCCTTCTGAACTTGAACCCCTTTCCCTGTTCTGCCTGCTGGTGTTGATTGGGCCAACCAGATGGTGCTATGAAAGAACTGTTTTTTTTTTTTTTTTTAAGATTTTATTTATTTATTCATGAGAGACACACAGAGAGAGGCAGAGACACAGGCAGAATGAGAAGCAGGCTCCCTGCAAGGAACACGATGTGGATCCAGGGATCATGCCCTGAGCCAAAGATAGGTGCGCAACCGCTGATTCACCCAGGCATTCTTCACTGTAGTTTTGATTTGCATTTCCCTGAAGATGAGTGATGTTGAGCATCTTTTCCTGTGTCTGTTGGCCATCTGGATGTCCTCTTTGGAGAAATGTCTGTTCATGTCTTCCACTCATTTTTAATTGGATTATTTGTTTTTTGGGTGTTGAGTTGTAGAAGTTCTTTATATATTTTGGATACTAACCCTTTATCAGATAAGTCATTTGTAAATATCTTCTCCCATTCTGTAGGTTGCCTTTTAGTTTTGTTGACTGTTTCCTTCACTGTGCAGAGGCCTTTTATTTTGATGTGGTCTTAATAGTTTACTTTTCCTTTTATTTCCCCTTGCCCCAGGAGTCATACGTAGAAAAATGTTGCTATAGCCAATGTCAGAGACATTACTGCCTGTGCTCTTTTATAGGGTTTTTATGGTTTCAGGTCTCACATTTAAGTCTTTAATTTGAGTTTATTTTTGGGCACGGTGTAAGAAAATGGTCCAGTTTTATTCTTTTGCATGTGGCTGACCAGATTTCCCAACACCATTTGTTGGAGACACTTTGTTCCATTGGGTATTCTTCTTTCCTGCTTTGTTGAAGATTAAATGACTGTGTAGTTGTAGGTTTATCTCTGGACTTTCTGTTCTGTTCCATTGATCAATGTGCTTTTTTTTTTTTTTTTAATGCCAGTACCCTAACGTTTTGATTATTATAGTTTTGTAATATAACTTGAAGTCTGGAATTGTGATACCTTCAGCTATGCTTTTCTTTTTCAAAACTGCTTTGGCTCTTTGGGTGTCTTTGTGGTTACATATAAATTTTAGGATTGTTTGTTCTAGTTCTATGAAAAATGCTGTTGGATTGCATTAAATGTGTAGGTTGCTTTGAGTGGTATAGATATTTTAACAATATTTGTTTTTCCAACCTGTGAATATGGAATGTCTTTCCATTTTTTATGTTGTCTTCCATTTCTTTCATCAGTGTTTTGTAGAGTTTTCAGAGTTGCAGGTCTTTCACTTCTTTGGTTGGGTTTATTCCTAGGTATCTTACTATTTTTGGTCCATTTGTAAATGGGATTGTTTTCTTAATTTCTCTTTCTTCTGCTTCATTATTAGTGTATAGAAATGCCACAGATTTTTGCACGTTGATTTTGTATCTTGTGACTTTAGTGAATTCTTTTATTAGTATTTTTTTGGTGGAGTTGATAAGGTTTTCTGTATGGAGTATCATGTCATCTGCAAATAGTGACAATTTTACTTCTTCCTTATCAGTATGAATGCCTTTTATTTCTTTTTGTCTGATTGCTGTGGCTAGGATTTCCAGTACTATGTTGAATAACATGGTAAGAGTGATTTGTCTTATCTTTTTCCTGACCTTAGGAGGAAAGCTCTCAGTTTTTTCCCATGGAGTATGATGTTTTCTGTGGGCTTTTCAAACATGGCCTTTATTATATTGCACCATGTTCTCTCTATATGTATTTTGTTGAAGGCTTTTATTATGAGTGTATGTTGTACTTTGTCAAATGCTTTGTCTGCATTTATTGAAATGATCATATGGTTTTTATCTTTTGTCTTACTGATTTGATATGTCATGTTGGTCATGTTGATTGATTTGTGAATATAGAACTACCCTTACATCCCAGGAATAAATATCACTTGATTGTGGTAAATGATTTATTTAAATGTATTGTTGGATTTGGTTAGTTAGTATGTTGTTGAGGATTTTTACAGCTATGATCGTCAGAAATATTAGCCTGTGGTTTTCTTGTGGTGTCTTTATGCGATTTTGGTGTCAGGGTGATACTAGCCTCATAGAATTAATTTGGAGGTTTTCCTTCTATTCTTTGGAATCCTGAGAAGAATAGATACTAACGCTTATTTAAATGTTTAGTAGATTTTGCCTGTGAAGCTGTGTGATCCTGGACTTTAATTTTTTGGGAGTTTTTTTTGGTATTGATTCAGTTTCCTTGCTGGCTTATTAGTATGTTCAAATTTTCTATTTCTAACTGCTTCACTTTTGGTACGTTATATGTTTCTCAGAATTTATCATTTTTGTCTAGGTTAATTTGTTGGCATGTAGTTTTTCATAATAATCTCTTACAATTGTTTGTATTTCTGTGATGTTTGTTCTTTTGTGATTTTATCTTAGTCCTTTCTCTCTCTCTCTCCCTCTCTTCCTCTCTCTCTCTCTCTCTCTCTCTTCTTCTTCTTCTTTTTTTTTTTTTTTTGGATGCATCTGGCTAGAAGTTATGAATTTTGTTGATCTTTTTAAATAACCAGTTCTTGGTTTCATTGATCTGTTGTGTTTTTTTTTTTTTTCTTTTAGTTTCTCTATCATTTTATTTCTGCTCTAATCTTTATTATTTCCTTCCTTCTGCTGGTTTAGTTTTTTGTGTTGTTCTTTTTCTAGATCTTTTAGGTTTAAGGTTAGGTTGTTTATTTGAGATTTTTCTTGCTTCTTGAGGTAGGCCTTTATTGCTAAAAACTTCCCTCTTAGAACAGCTTTTGCTGCATCCCAAAGGTTTTGGAGCATTGTGTTTTCATTTTTGTTTCCATAGGCTTTTTTTTATTTCTTCTTTGATTTCATGGTAGATTCCATTATTTAGTAGCATGTTCTTTTTTTTTTTTTTTTTTTTTTTTAGTAGCATGTTCTTTAACTTACATGTATTTATAGTCTTTCCAGATTTTTTCTTGTGATTGTAGCATTGTGGTTAGAAAAGATGCATAGTATGACTTCAATCTTTTTGAGTTTGTTGAGGCTTGTTTTGTGGCCTAATATGTGATCCATTCTAGAGGATGTTCTGTGTGGACTTGAAAAGAATGTGTATTCTGCTCTTTTAGGATGGAATGTTCTGAATATATCTGTGAAATCCATTGGTGTAGTGTGTCATTCAAAACCACTATTCCCTTGTTGATTGTCTGTTTGGATGATCTGTCCATTGATGTAAGTGGGTATTAAAATCCCCTACTATTATTGTATTACTGTTGATTAGTTCCTTTATGTTTGTAATTAACTGTTTTATGTATTTGTGTGCTCCCATGTTTGGTGCATAAGTATTTACAATTGTTATATCTTCTTGTTGACCTGGCCTCCTTATTATTATATAGTGTCCTTCTTTGTCTCTTTTTATAGACTTTGTTTTAAAGTCTATTTTATCTGATATAAGTATTGCTACTCCAGCTTTCTTTTGATATCCACTTGTATGCTAAATGTTTCTCCATCCTTCTCCTCCCTTTTCAATCTGCAGGTGTCTTTAGGTCTGAAATGAGTCTCTTGTAGGCAGCATATACATGGTCTTGCTTTTTATTCACTGTCAGTCCGTTAGGTTTACAGTTTCTTGAATGCTATACTATTGTCAGATGTTAGAACCTTCTATATGTCTGTAGAGCTAGCATGGGTATTTTAAAGTTCAAAGAATTAAGTAGTAGAATTTTGGTTATAATGCAAGTTTCTGTGTTCTCTATATATGTATCTATAGACACACACACACATGCACACACATGCCTATGTCCATACATATAATGTAGATTTTTGTTTTCCTCAGTCTTAAAATTTGCATTTGTAACAGTTTTGGTGGTATGGTTTGCCTTGTGAAGAACCAAGAGAGCTGATACTATGTCAGTAAAACTGTCTCATAGGTATGATTCAGACAGTTTTATTGTCAACATATGGGGCATGAAGGAGCCACAGAGGGGAATTTGGAGTGTGAGGGTGCTGGTCTGTCTTTTTTGGCATGTAATTATATCAGCCTCATGCATGGTGTTATTTGTTGCTGCCTAGGGAATATAGGAAAGTATCTTCTAATGTGGTAAAAAAAAATCAGAATAAATTATAATTGTTGCATTTATAGGGAATTATTTGGATGAAGGATGTATTTTTTCTCCAACCTAAATTTTGTTTGGTATTTTAAATTTTATTCAATCAATCTTTTAAAACCCAATTTTTTAATAATTTGAGTTTTTTTGGATCAATGTTACATAATAGATGCCTAGCTGAGTTTCATAAGTGAGAAGAAATTTGTTTCTTTTTCCCTATTGTGACAGTGCATGGTTCTGTTTAATTAGTTTTACTAAATATTTATTAATTTTCTTTAGAGGTATTTGTAGCATTTAAATGATTACAGTATGCTGATTACTTTAGTAGATGCTACACAGAGGACAATATCAGACACAGCCTGTGGGCTTATGGAGCTTAATTCTATAAAAGCAATCACATGTAGATGATGTTTTAAATAGTCAATGATGGGAATGATAGACACACATGTCAGCAAAGTGGTTACCTCTGGGAAAGAGAGAGGGATATGAGATTAGGGAGGGGTACACAGAAGCTTCAATTTTAAGTCTTTTTTTTTTTTTAAATTCCCTTTCAGCTAATATTTATTGATTGCCAGAGATGATGATGATGATGATGATGATGATGATGATGATGATGATTTTTAAACCAGAGGTTCAGGTTGAGGCAAAGGCTGTGGAATGGCTTGTTTTATCTTTCTTTTCTTTGGTAATTCTTGGCTTGATCAGAGTATGGTTTCTTAAAGGTAGGAGGGTAAATTGGAAGAGGTTGAGGAAAAGCTTGGGGCTTGGGGATAGATTCTGGAAAAAGTGCAGCAGAAAAAAAGTATTGATATGTTTTTCAGACTTTATTCCAATTCTGTTCACTACTTTGAGCCATAGGCTAAATGTAAGCACTTATAATACATACAATTTTTATAGATGATTTCTTGGTCATTATGTTGGGAAGTTACTGGGAGACAAAATTTTGTTACTCTGTATTGACATTTGGCCCTAAGATCAGTCTCAGAGAGACCTAGTCCTCTGAAATGGATAACTCTTAAACTGACTAATTCCAAAATGACTAGTCTGGTTTCTTCTCTATGCTGGTAAAATAATATTGGAAGCCAAGCTGTTCAATATTTAGATTGCAGTGATTAACAAAGCAGCATGGATTATATGTTTATTTCTAGAGTGTGAGCAAATAGGGTCACACTTCAAGTGCTTTTTAAATGCTTGTGACTACTGTCATGCTTTATGACATGATGATTTTATCTAACAGCTATTTCTGTGGAGTTACTTTTTTGCAGAATAGAAGACCAAACTAAACTTTCCCTGAAAGTGTAAGGAAAATCATTATATTCACTCTCCCTTTGCAAATCAGGTTGAAAGGTTTGACTGTCCTATGGGAAAAAAGAAGTACAGTTGGGTAGTTTTGTTCTGCCTGGAAACAGTTTTAATAACAATCAGCATTGTATTTTTCTTGAGGATGGTTTCAGGCATATAAGAAGAAAAAATATTTGGTACTTGCAGTTTTTATTTGGAGAAAGTGAATCCTGCTAAATGAAGTATGAATAAATTATAATAATCTTAAATTTATCATTTACTTAAGCCTTTCTTTCTTACTGAATTTTTAAAAGAGCAACTAAGAAATATACTTTATCTGATTTGAATTTAACTGCTATTATTTTTTTCTTGGATAAACTACCTTATGAACAATGCAGAAGTCCTGACTGATTAATAGTCACCATTTAAGTATATTGACGTTTACAAATAAGTCTGTTCGTTATAGTTCAGAGAATAATTGAAATAATGAAGTGGTATTACAATATTAAAATTTCGTTAAGCATAGAGTATGGATTAATTAAAATAATCCATCTGTACTATGAAATAATGATTAATGGATTGTTGCCTTATATTTGTGAAGCTCTATGTGTATTTGTGTATAGTTATAATTCTTTGTAAATGTAATTATTTATATTTCTTACATATGCTGTTTCATTTTATCATCACAACAGTTTTGGAAGTGGGTGGGGTAGGTGAGATTTTTCTCTGCTAAATGAGGAAAACTGAGTAGTGTAGTCATCAGATGGTTTTTTTCGTGGATGGGACTACAGTAAAACCTGGGTCCCTAACTTCTGATTTAGTGCTCTTTCCTTTTGGACCTTAGTCAGAATCAAAGAAATTTGGGTTTTTCTAATATATTGTTTCTTTTTTGGTCATTTCGTTTTGGTGTATTTCATTAGAATCCATTACTTAGAAAGCAACCAATCTATAAATTCTGTAAAATCAGTTTGTTGTAATTACTACTTTTGAGTACAGATGAAGGGGTGAAAAAGATAAAACTTGACCCAAATGGCATTTTAAAATTATATCTGTACAATATTTTATTATGCAAAAACAGTTAAGGATTAACTTGATATCATCCAAACTTTTGAAATTAAGGCAAAGTGTTGGTAGTAGATATAAAGCAGACCTGTCTCCCCCACTACCTTTTTTTTTTTTTTAATTAAAAATGTTCTTTTCTTGAAATATAATTGACATGTATTAGTGTTAGGTATGCAACATAATGATTTGATATATGTGTATATTATGAAATTATCACCTCACTAAGTCTAATTAATATCCATCACCATACGTAATTACACTTTTTTTTCTCGTGAGGAGAACTTTTAAGATTTACTCACGTAGCAACTTTCAAATATACGCTATAGTATTATTAACTTTAGTCATCATACTGTACATTACATCCAATGGTTTATTTATTTTATAACTGTAAGTTTGTACCATTTGATCACTTTCACCTATTTTTTCTACACTCTGCATCCTACTGCTGTCCTGCCCCTAGTAACTACAATTTTGTTCTCTGTACCTATGAGTTTGTTTTTTGGTTTTGTTTTCTTTTCAGATTCCACATAAAGTGGGATCATAAGGTTTTGTCTTTATCTGTGTGAGTTATTTCACTTAGAATAATACCCTCAAGGTTCATTTGAGTTGTTATAAACAACAGGATTTCCTTTTTTTTTTTAAATGGCTGACTAGCATTCTATTATGTGTATGTGTGTATATACATATTCTTTCTTTCTTTTTTTTAAGATTTATTTATTTATTCATGAGAGACACACAGAGAGAGAGAGACAGAGACAGAGACACAGGCAGAGGGAGAAGCAGGTTCCCTGCAGGGAGCCGAATGCAGGACTCGATCCCAGATCCTGGGATCACTCCCTGAGCTGAAGGCAGATGCTCAACTGCTGAGCCCCCCAGGTGTCCCATGTATATACATTTTCTTTATTCATTCTTCCATCCCTGGACCCTGAGGTAGTTTCCATGTCTTGTTTGTTTTAAATAATACTGTGATGAACATGGGGATGCATATATCTTTTTGGGTTAGTGTTTTCATTTCCTTTGGACACATATTGAGGAATGGAATTGCTAGATCATATGGTATTTGTATTTTTAATTTTTTAAGGAAACTCCATACTGGTGTTCATAGTGGCTCACCAATTTGCATTGCCACCAATGATACGTGGGGGTTCCCTTTTCTCTACATATTTGCCAATACTTGTTATTTCTTGTCTTTTTTATAATATCTATTCTAACAGGTGTGAGGTGATCTTTCACTGTGATTTTGATTTGCATTTCCCTGATGATCAGTGATGTTGTGTATCTTTTCATGTGTCTGTTGGCCATCTGTAATGTCTTCTTTGGAAAAGTGTCTGTTCAAATCCTTTGCCCATTTTTAATTGGGCTATTGAGTTTTATGGGTTCTTTTTGTATTTTTGATATTTACTTCTTATTAGATATGTGATTTACAAATATTACTGTATGTTATCTTTTTGTTACATTAATGTTTTCCTTTGCTGTGCAAAATCTTTTTTAGTTTGATGTACTTCATCCTGTTTATTTTTGCCTTTGTTGCCTTTGCTTTTGGGGTTAAATGCAAAACAAATCCTCAGCAAAACTGATGTCAGGAATTTTTATGTGCAAGTATTTAACTTATTTTGAATTAATTTTTCTGTATGATATAAATAGGAGTCCAGTTTTATTCTTTGCATGTGGCTGTCCAGTTTTCCTAACACCATTTATTGAAGAGATTATTTGTTCTCCATTATATATTCTGGCTCCTTTGTCATAAATTAATTCACCACATATGCATGGATTTATTTCTGGGCTCTCTCTTCTGTTCTTTTGATTTTATGAATCTGTTTTTATGCCAATACCACACTGCTTTAATCACTATAGCTTTTTAATATAGTTTCAAGTTAGGGAGTGTGGTATTGTCAGCTTTTTTCTTCTTTCTCAAGATTGCTTTGGGTATTCATAGTATTCCGTGGTGCCATACAAATTTTAGGATTATTTGTTCTATTCTTTCCTTTCTTATTGAAGACCTTCCTCAAACTAGATGCAGGGAGCCTCACGATTCCTGAGAGAGTTTTACTCATCTTCTCCCATTATGTTTTTTAAAATGATTATTATTTTTAACTAATTTTTTAAATGTATTATATTTTTATATAAATTATATAACTAAATTTTAGTAACTGTAAATACATGTTTAAATCAAATATCAGTTAGTGTATATTATGAACAGAACCACAGAAAGACATATGTATGACTTACCTAGATATATGAAAGCATTAAAAAAAGGAAATTTGGGGCATTAGAAAGGGTTGTTCACTTTTAAGTAGAACATGGTGATGTTATTAATTATTCTTTTTAGTAATATGTAGTTTGTTCACACAAAGGATACTATGACTTGCCTATAATAATTAATATAATTTACTTGAAATGCCTTATTTAAGGTATGTGAATTAATTTTATTCTGAAGTTTAGATCATTATTAGGGTTGAGTCACTTTTTTTTTTTTTTTTTTTTTTTTATCCTTCAGTTGCAGCAAAATCTAACTTCCATGTGTTTTGCTACTTATATATGTCTTTTGGGAGATTTTGAAAAACCAAAGTCCTCTTTCTCCTGTGGAAGTGTTAAAAATCCTAAGAAGCTTTCTTGAGATAAAGTTTGTCCCCTTTCAATTATTAAATGTGCTTTTCTCTTATCTGTGAATTTCACCTTCAGTTTACTGGCAACTGCTTTTTCGTGTCAGGATCATAGAATTATGATTAACTCCTTGCAATCTGGCTTTGGTCCCACCTCTGTACTGGAACTGCACTCTTGAAGGTCGCTGGTGACCACATTCTAGCCAATTGCAGAGTTTTTTTCCCCTCAATCTCCTTGACATGCTAATACCACATGACCTTGGCTTTTCAGTTACATGAACACTCTACTTCAGATTTTTACTCTGAGCTTTCTGCGGCCCATGCTTCTTCCTGTAATACCTGTCTTCTCTTTGTGGAGTGGGTTTTATCCTTGCCCTTTGCTGGGTATTTTCTTACTGAGTTTTGAATCTTACAACTTTAGTTCTTCTTGCTTTGCATTTGTGTCGTAGCTAAATCATCATTTCTCATAACTCTCTCTTTGATGGATATTACTGGCAATTCTCAGAGCTCTATTGCGAAATCACCCAAGGTGATTAGGTGATTGCCTATCACCCAAACTCTAGTTCTGTATTTCCATCTGCTTTTAGGTTGATGCCCTTTTGCTTCAGAATAGACCTTTCTCAAATTATCTTCTTCAAACTCTTTTCTGCTTTGAATTTCTGGGTTCATTTTAAAAAACATTCTCCTAATACCTTGACATTTTCTCATTTGGTGTTCCTTATCTCCTAATGTTTCTGATGTCCTTTAGTTTTTCTTGAAAATATTTCTTAAATTTGTCCCATTCTCTTCTCTCATTTCCCCCAAAGTACTATATAGTGTGTGAAACACTTTCAAATGCATTATTTTCTCTTTAAAATAACCAACATAATAAATTTGTGAAATACGAAGAGCAGAGAATACTATCCCAATTTGCAGATCAGGAAATGTATACTGAGGAAGTGACTTGTCTGAGGTATCAATGCTGATTAAGCAAAGAGCTATTTCTAAAGCCAAAGGGATAGGATTTTAAGTCTATACCTGCCCCCAAATCAAGTGACTTGTAATTTCCTATGATCCAGTCCTCTCCTTTGAATCACTTGACTTACAGTGCTAGATTAATGTTTATAAACATTAATAATAAACAGTCATAGTGGCAGCTATTAGAGGTTGGTATAGTGTCTCAGTCATTGTGTAGGGTAATATTTAATCCTTAGAACTAGTGTGCAGGGTAGATATTGTGTTCCCCATTTTAGATATAAGTAAATTGAGGCTTATAGGAGTTAAGTAACTTGCTAATCATTATTGTGTGATGGGGTAGGGGTTGGGGTAGAGATTCCACCTCAGGCTCCCAAGCTCCAGTTCTTCTTTGTTATTATTATAATCATGTTCTGCTGTTTATCAAATTCTTTTTTTTTTTAAGATTTTATTTATTTATTCATGAGAGACACAGAGAGAGAGAGAGAGGCAGAGACACAGGCAGAGGGGGAAGCAGGCTCCATGCGGGGAACCTGACGTGGGACTCAATCCCTGGTCTCCAGAGTCACTCCCGGGGCTGAAGGCGGCACTAAACTGTGAGCCACCCAGGCTGCCCTGTTTATCAAATTCTTTTTTTTTTTTTTTTTTTAATTTTTACTCGTTTTTTATGATAGTCACAGAGAGAGAGAGAGGCAGAGACACAGGAGGAGGGAGAAGCAGGCTCCATGCACCGGGAGCCCGACGTGGGATTCGATCCCGGGTCTCCAGGATCACGCCCTGGGCCAAAGGCAGGCGCCAAACCGCTGCGCCACCCAGGGATCCCTGTTTATCAAATTCTTGATGTTACTTTTCTTTCTAAGACCTTACTGTAGTTTCCTTTTACCTACTTAATCCCATTTATACCCCATTTATAGACCTTTGAGGACCCTCAATAATTTGTCATAAGTTTCTTTTCCATTATTTTCTTCAATAACCCTACCTTCTGCTTTTTAACCTTGTTTTCTACTCACACAGACTTTATCTAGTCTCACTTTCTCATTTTCTTAACTCATGCTATTTCCTCCATGCGTAGAATTATTCCACTTGAACCTCTTTATATGCCTATAGCCAGATCTTTACCTTCTCTCATTCCCACATTTACTGAGCATTTAAGCATACGTGGTGCTATGATAGGAGTTGTTAATGTAAATGAATGCATGGGCACTTTTGGGGGAGGTGAACACATAAAGGGAGGAGTCAGACTGGATTTTCCACTCTGATGTGAGTGCACTGACCTAGGCCAGTGTACCCGGGTTGCCATGGCAGTACTAAGGAGGAAGTGATTAATTTTACCTGAGTGGTTGGGGAAGATGTGACAAAGAACTGACATTTGAGCTATAGCCTTAAAGGAGGGGGAAGAGGAGTTCTCCAGGTGGAGAAGGTGTGGGGTGAGGGCATTCTGGAAGGAAGAAATATTGTATGAATAGAGGAAAGAAATAACAAATATATATGCCATATATTGTAGTATGAATATTAAAGGCATTTGTTGCAGGGCTATGCAAAGTGCTGTGTTGCCAACAATTCTCAAGTGATTGGCCTTCTCTTTGTGGAGTCATTGCAAACACCAGTCAGGGTCTGGTGTTTGAACTTATACTTTCAGACACTTGACATGTGACATGGGTCACATTAATCCTCTTTTTAGAAACTGATAACAAGGATCTCTCCCTCTATGTATATATATTTGCATGTTTGTCAATTTATTAATTTCTGGGGAGAAATACAAGTGTCAAACAGATTGGATTGCTTGATTTGGCAAATCAGTCTACTGTCTCCCTGTAGGCAGCCTTCTTGGGAAGCCAAGTTGTTATTATGGAGGTCAATTGATGATTGAGAAATACAGCTGTCAAGTCGACCGTGCATTTCTGACCAGTGCACACTCTTCTGGCAAGATACATGGGAACCATGTGGCCAGAGACCACCTGTTGAGCATGGAAAGAGAACCCACAGGGATATTTGTTTGAAGAAGAACCTCTCAGCTGAGTTAGCTTGAGGCTGTCTTACCCAACGTAGGAAGAGCTTTGCCAAGGAAACCATATTATTCTAGTCAATGTAGCCAAGACTTCCTCTCCTGTGGCTTAGATTGATCTTGTGAACATTTGCCTGGGTGACTTCTCTGATTCCTGTGCTGACCAGTCCTCCCCTTTGCTTCACCTTCTGATTGATGTATTCTCCCTTTAGATATGTTGAGACATTCTGTCAAGTTATGAAGAAATCTTAAGAGCTGGAGAAGCAGAGGGATTCTTATCTCTCTGTTTTGACCCATTTTGCATATAAGTCATATTCCCTTATGTTCAGTCACTTGGGACCAAAATCCGGGAGTGGGAAAGAGCCTCCTGAAGTCAAGAGTATCAGATCTTTTGGTGGTGGGATGTTGGAGAGGAGCCTAGAAAGGAAAGTTAGGACCAGATTATTAAAGGTCTGGGATGCCATACTAAAGAACTTGAATTTCAAAGGACTCTCAATTCATTTATCTTCTCCTCTGAAAATTCTTTTTTCTCCTAATAATATCTTCATTTCAGCTTTTAAATTTTTGTTACTATATGTATCAAACTGTTAATATCTTACTGTACAGCATATGATGATGGCTTTCCTTAAGAGATCTTATTCAGCCCCTTTATGTTTTGGAAGATAAACACTAGGTGATATTATCTACATTTTAAACATGAGGTGCCTCAGAACTTAAAGTTCTATTTCTGACAGACTCTTATCTTGCTTCATAGTTCAGGCTGTTTCCTCAACTTCCTCTTTTATCCTCCAGCCTATTTAGACAAGGTATTACTTTTTATATTATTATATAATGTTTCTTTTTTATATTATTATGTAATGTTTTTATCATGGTGCTTATCCACACAAATAGCTGTCTTTTTAATTATCCTGTGTCTGTCTCTTTTCTATCTAGGCAGCTTGTCAGTTCCATTTATTTATTTATTTATCGAGCCATCTGTTTTTTTCCAGCTTCAAATATACCCCATTTTTAAAAAGTTTTTATTTAGGGGCACCTGGGTAGCTCAGTCAGTTAAGCATCCGCCTTCAGCTCAGGTCATTGTCCCAGGGTCCTGGGACCCTGCCCTGCATCAGGCTCCTTGCTCACTGGTGAGCCTGCTTCTCCCTCTCCCTGCTGCTCCCCATGCTTGTGCTCTCTCTGTCAAATAAATAAATAAATAAATAAATGAATAATAAATAAATAAATAAATAAATATTCTTAAAAGAAAAAAAAAGTTTTTATTTAAATTCCAGTTATGTTGGCAAATTGAATTTAAATGAAACATTAAAAAAAAAATCTGGTTAGTTAACCTGCAGCGTACTATTCATTCCAGGTGGACAGTGTAGTGATTCAACACTTCCATACGTCACCCGGTGCTCATCACGGCAAGGGCGCCCCTTCATCCTCATCACCTGTTTTACTCATCCTCCCACCCACCTCCCCTCTGGGAACCATCAGTTAGTTCTTATAGTTGGTAGACTTGGTACTTCTTCCTTTTGCATGTTCCAGTACCTAGCCCAGTTGAATTTCAGGCAGTACTTAGACAATAGAATACCATTGTAGAGCCAGAAGGTGTCTTAGTCTAGATCAGTACTTTCATTTTCTACGTTAAGAAACGGGTCCAGAGCAGCTGTAATTAGCCAAAGCACATGACTAGTAGAAGCATGACCAGAACCCAGATATAGCCTCATCAGGTCTAGCCTCCGCTGTGCTATACTATACTTGTTCCCTATTTGCTGAGAGATGCATTCCACAAGGTTGAAAGGGACTCTGAAAGATCATCTAGGTCAATGTACAGTCTCCAAAGCCATTACATTAGAACCTAAAGTGGCAGCTTTCCTGGTTAACTCTAGGAAGAGCATAGTTTGGCTGTTTTAGATGTTACTGTGTTAGGGACATAGGAGAAGGGGTTCACATCCTGAACTCTTTCTGGGCATCTGCCAAGCAGTGTACTGATGCTTTCCCTCAGTCTCTCGATGTTTATTATGACAGTTCTGTGAACTGGTTTTAGTTACACACATTTTGCTGGTGAGCAGCCTGGGACTCACAGACAGAGGATGTGGGTTGTGAGCCTGGGTCTGCAGGACTACAAGACCATACTCTTTTCGGTGATGTTTCACTGTGACGGCTGTTGGCCAGAGCCCCAAGCAGCAGCTTTGGCTGGGTACCACACCTGGCTTCCTCAGGAGGAGCCGTCCAGCAGCCATGCCCTCTTGTCCTTGGCAGTAGTGCTGAATGTTAGTGCCTGAACTAGGAGACACGGCCTGACTCATGGTAATGTCATATTTTTAAACCATGGTTTGTGGTTCATATTTATGACCTTTTATCTATGTACCTTGTGTCATTTTTCCAATTTCCGTTCTGTGGGAGAAGGGCACCGTGTTGTAAGCCCACGTGTCTCATTCTTGCTGCTACCTACCACTTCTCTTTCCATCGTGTTACTGCTCCTCCTTTCTTGCCTTTCTCTCTCCACTCTGCTCTTTATGTGGACAGAAAATTAGATGTGCTTGTATCAAAGTTCCTTGAACTGATCAGCTTCATTCTCCCCCTGCCCAAATTCTTCTATGTTGGTATGAGAAACAATGGGACAAAAAATAAAATGAAAGTGATGCATAACCACATTAGTTGCCTTCCATAAAACACTTTTGCAAAATGGCGAGATATATGCAATTCATAACTTACGTAAACTTCATCATTCATATTTATAAAATCTGTGTTTTGGTGCTACATGCACTTACTTCAAGTTTCAAAGAATGATTTTAAAATGCTTTTGAATCATCTCCCTAAGAGCTTTCAACACTGTATAAATAGTACACTTTTTAGCATTTCCTTTTGCATACCTGCAGTTTGCATCATCTTTGAGATGTTTACCACTTTTTTTGCAAGGCATATGTGGAGACTCAGCCAAGAAATGTCATATATGTGGGTTTCAAAGAGCACCTGGGGGAAGTTATTTTTAACCTTTTCAAAGAGGTGTTCTCTGGGCTTTCCCCCATTTAAGAACAAAAACAGATGTAAACCAAGGGTGCGAATCAATGTACATATTTTTGAATATAATCTTCTTTTACGTTTTGCCAATGATTGTTTTTTATTAAAACATTTACCTACCTTCCCTCAAAATGTAGAATGTTTCTGGAAAATAGTTTACTATAATCGGGTGATTTCTATCACTTTGCTTGTTTAGTTAAATTCCTATGGATTGTTTCTTAAAAAGAACAACACAGTTGCAAGATGAGGAATTAGAGCTGTGGCATTTGA